>NC_069501.1:259315945-259615945 GCF_027579735.1 Bombina bombina | reverse complement strand
TGACTAATACATATTTAAGAGATGTGGGGACTATACCAGTGCTGAGGGAGAGGTTGAAGATGTGTGTGAGTATAGGGGTAAGGGTAGAAGAGAGGGAGGGGAGTAGTTGTGAGGGGATGGGGTCGAGGAGACAGGTAGTGAGGTGAGAGGATAGTATAAGGGCAGAAACTTCATCCTCTGTAACATGGGCAAAAGAGCTAAATTTATGGCTATGTGGGTTTTGAATGATTGTGAGCTTTTGAGGGGGTGGGAGACCGGTAGTATGTTGAGAGCTAATTTCATTTCTGATGGAGTCGATTTTGTTGTTGAAGTAGCTGGCAAAGTCTTGGGCTGAGAGAAAAGTTGTGTTGGGAGGTGGGGGTGGGCGGAGAAGAGTATTGAATGTGGAGAACAGATGTTTTGGGTTTGAAGAAAGAGTAGAGATAAGAGTAGAGAAGTAATGTTACTTATATAGATTAAGGGCAGAATAGTAAGAGTTCAAGATGAACTTATAGTGAAGAAAGTCAGCAGAACTCCGAGATTTCCTCCAGTGTCGCTCAGCAGTACGGGAACATCTGCGTAGGTACCGTGTCAGAGGAGTATGCCAGGGCTGAGGATGAGTTATGTTTTCCAAGCTAAGGTAGGTGGGGCCAGGTTATCAAGGATTGATGTAAGGGTGGAGTTATAGTGGCAGATGGATTAATCAGGACAGGAATAGGAGGGGATGGAAGAGAGAAGAGGTTCAAGAGAGCTAGCGAGCTGTTGCTGATCTAATGACTTGATTCTTATATGACGTTTAGTGTGAGGGGTAGAAGGAGGGAGAGTTGTAGGGAGGGAGGTGATGGTACAAGTGAGGAGGTGGTGGTCAGAAAGAGGAAGAGGTGAGTTTGTGAAGTTTGAGATAGTGCATCGATAACTGAAAATCAGATCAAGGGAGTGACCATCTTTGTGAGTGGGAAAGTTAGTACATTGTGACAGGCTGAAAGAGGAAGTGAGTTGTAGAAGTTGTTGCAGAGGAAGCAGAGGGATTATCAACAGGGAGGTTGAAGTCACCAAGAATGAGGGCAGGGGTATCTGAGGAACGGAAGTAAGGTAGCCAGGCGGCAAATTGATCTAGAAATAGAGTTGCGGAGCCAGGGGGACGGTATGTGACTGCAATCCGTATAGAGAAGGGAGAGAATAAGCTAATCATGTGTGTTTGGAATAAGGAAAATGTGAAGGAAGAGAAGGGATGTATTTGTTGAAAGGTGCAACGAGAGGAAAGTAAAATACCAACACCACATCCTTGTCTATTGTCAGACCTAGGAGTGTGGCTGAAGTGGAGACCCCCATGTGACAGTGCAGCAGAGGAAGCAGTGTCTGAAGGAGAGAGCCAGGTTTCTGTGAGAGCCAGAAGATTGAGAGAGTGGGAGATAAAGAGCTCATGGATAGAAGTGAGTTTGTTGCAAACAGAGTGAGAGTTCAATAGTGCACAAGTGAAGGGGTGGTGGCTTTTGATGCAAGAGGAATGAGATTAAGGTTACCAGAGTTTTGTTTTTTAAGTCTATTGAAGGGCACACATGGGTGTGCAGGGCAGGGTAGTTGTGGGGAACCAGGATTAGGGGAGATGTCGCCAGCAGCTAGTATGAGCAAGAGGGAGAGTGACATGAGATGAGATGCCGATTTGTAGTAGTGAGAGATGGGCTAATGAGCAATGCAGGTTGTGAGGGGTAAGGAGTAATTGAGTAAAGTATTTTGTTGAACAGACAGAAGGTGGCAAAAAGAAATATTAAGATATTGTGCATTTTTTTACAAAATAGACAGTGTATAAAACTCAGTATTAAAACAGAACTTGCCTTATCCATTGTTCAATCCTTGTTCCATTCTTGTATAATTCATTGTGCCTCACTTATAAATGTTCACTTAAGAGATGTGAACAGATGATCTTACACTACTGCTATCTAACCTACATTGCTAGCCCCTGCATTGCTTTCCTCATAGCAGTGTTAAATTTATAGGCCAGAGCATTCAGCTGAATGCAATAAATTAGGTAATGACCTGATCAAAGACAGTCAAAAAGCCAATTGGGAAAATTTGATTCAGGGTGAGATAAGTTAAAAATAACAGACAATAGAATTTGGGGGACCAAATTTAATTGGAATTAAGGTTGAAAAAATCCTATTGGCTGTTGCAATCAGCCAATAGGATTGAGCTCGCATTCTATTGGCTATTCCAATCAGCCAATAGAATGCAAGCTCAATCCTATTGGCTAATTGGATCAGCCAATAGGATGAAAGCTCAATCCTATTGGCTGTTGCAACAGCCAATAGGATTTTTTCAACCTTAAATCCGATTGGCTGATAGAAATCTATCAACCAATCGGAATCTAAGGGATGCCATCTTGTATGATGTCATTTAAAGGAACATTCATTGTTGAAGAAGACGTCGGAAAAAGAGGATGCTCCGCGCCAGATGTCTTGAAGATGGAGCCGCTCCGCACCGGATGGATGAAGATAGAAGATGTCGTCTGGATGAAGACTTCTGCCAGCTTGGATGAAGACTTCGGCCCCCTTGGATGAAGACTTCTACCGGCTTCGATGAGGACTTCTGCCGCTTCGTTGAGGATGGATGTCGGCTCTTCAGAAACTGTAAGTGGATCTTCGGGGGTTAGTGTTAGATTTTTTTAAGGGTTTATTGGGTGGGTTTTAATTTTAGATTAGGGTTTGGGCAAGGAAAAAGAGCTAAATGCCCTTTTAAGGGCAATGCCCATCCAAATGCCTTTTTCAGGGCAATGGGGAGCTTAGGTTTTTTAGATTAGGTTTCTATTTGGGGGGTTTGGTTGTGTGCGTGGTGGGTTTTACTGTTGGGGGGTATTTGTATTTTTTTTTACAGGTAAAAGAGCTGATTTCTTTGGGGCAATGCCCCGCAAAAGGCCCTTTTAAGGGCCATTGGTAGTTTATTGTAGGCTAGGTTTTTTTTTAATTTTTGGGGGGCTTTTTATTTCATAGGGCTCTTAGATTAGGTGTAATTAGTTTAAATATTTGATAATTTATTTTTTTATTTAGTGTAACTTAGCGTTTATTTTTTTTTGTAACATAGTGTGTTATTTTGTGAAACTTAGTTGTTAGTTTTTTGTAACTTTGTAATGTTTAATAGTAAATTTAAATTATTTGAGTAGGGTTAGGTTTTTAACCATATAATATAGTTAATTTAATTTGTAGTTTAATGTAATTTTAGTATAACAGTTAGGGTAGATTAATTAATAGTTTAATATAGTTTAATGTTATTTGAGTATAACAGTTAGGGTAGGTTAATTAATAGTTTAATATAGTTTAATGTAATTGTAGTATAATAGTTAGGGTAGGTTAATTATTAGTTTAATATAGTTTAATTTAAATCTAAAGGTAAGTTTTAATTTATTATAAGATAGGGATGAGTTAATATTTAATATAAAGTTAGCGGGTTGTTAGATTTAGGGGTTAATAGGTTAATTTAGTTTATGGCGATGTGGGGGGCTGGCGGTTTAGGGGTTAATAGGTTAATTTAGTTTATGGCGATGTGGGGGGCTGGTGGTTTAGGGGTTAATAGGTTTAGTAAGTGGTAGTGATGTGGGAGCCCAGGGGTTTAGGGGTTAATACATTTATTTAGTTGCAGTGGGCTCCGGGAGTGGAGGTATAGGGGTTAATACATTTAGTTAGTTGCGGCGGTGTTGGGGAGCGGCGGAATAGGGGTTAATAAGTTTATTAGAGTTGCGGTTGGCTCCAGAAGCGGCGGGATAGGGGTTAATAACTTTATTTAGTTGCGGCGGGGTCGGGGAGCGGCGGGATAGGGGTTAAACATTTTAGTATAGTGGCGGTGTTTAGTGACAGTATATAAATAAAGCTGGGAAAAAGCCGAATAGCAGCCAGATCGATGACTGTTAGTTAACAACAGTCCGCTGCTCATCGCCCCGTACTTGGTGCGTGGCTTTTTTACAGTTTTTTTTATAAATATGGAGAGCGTATTCAGGTCCGTGGCCGCGATGTTAGGCGATGTCAGGCGAGTATATTGGTGCCGTTGAATGCAAGTAAGTTGACGGCTTGTTAAGTAGGCCTCTTTATGTAGAGTTTTGTAGCCCTTTTGCTAAAAACTCTTTCATATATTCACAGAATTCCCACAATACTTGGTTATAATTCAACCTGAAAAGGAAAGTGAATGACTCCCCTTCTCTTGTCTATTCTCTATGGTGCCTCCTGGTATGAAGGATCCCATTTGGACTACCTAAATGGCAGTATGAGACGACATTGTCTGTGTGTTTATAGGTGCGTGACTGGTCTGTGTTTCTGCCTCTGTATATGTACCTGACATGCTTCAGGGGGGTGCTGTATCATCTGAAACTGACAGTCAGTGCTTTATATCAGGCTGTCAGTGGTCAGCCTTCTGCATATGCATGCCAGCTGTGCTTATTCAGATGTGAAAAGCAGCCTGGAAAAAAATGGTGTTGTGACTGTGTTAACCTTTTCCAGTAATAAATTAACTGTATGCCCAACATAAAAGAGTGCAGGCTAAAGTTTTGGTTTGTTGAAATAATTGAATATATGAAGATCTCTTGGCAGAATTAAAGATATAAAAAAAATATTAGCATATTGGAGGTTTGAACTGATGTATGTGCAGTATTGGAATGTTGATGTTAGGAATGCAATTTTTTATTTAAACATATTTTAATGTGGTCTTCAATGTTCACCCCCCCCCCCACCAATCTGCACTTAAAGGGACATGAAACCCAAAATGTTTCTTAAACAACTTTCTAATTTACTGCTATTGTCAATTTTTCTTCATTTTCTTGGTATCATTTGTTGAAAAAGGCTCTAAAGCGTGCACATGTTTGGAGCACTATTTGGCAGACGTTTTGCAAGAATATTATACATTTGCAAGTTTCCTAGATGACAGCACTATTTGCTGCCATGTAGTGCTCCAGACACCTACTTAGCTACCCAGGGGTCAAGTCTACAAAAAAAGTGTGGGAACTCATCAAGACTTCCACCCATTCACAATTAATATTGTTTTATACACACACACACACACACACTGTATTTATATGTATGTAATCTATACACTTTGGTTAATAAAAGCAAATGAAATCCAATGAAGGGTTGAATGGTTGCCTTTGGGTCTGAGACTTCTCTGCTGTCACAGAGTCTCGCCCACTTAAGGTGCAATGTCCTTTTTCTGCTGAGGGGAGCTAAACAACCCCAGAGCAAGACGCACAGAGTAAGGGTGATATTGCAGGGTGATAACACAGCAGGACCACTGACAGACTTACATTTAGTGAATTGTAGAAAGTATTCTTTCCCATTAGTAGAGTATCTCACTATCCCTCTAACCAGACTGTGCTCCAGCTCCTCCCAGCAGCAGCAGTGTTAATGAAGCATTTCTGTTCTCTGTCCAGGGGGGAACTTAGTTCCACCTGCAAAAATAGTGCAGGAACTCCGTTCCCATGCATTTGTGCTGGACTTGAACCCTGTAACTACCTTATTAACAAAGAATAGCATAGGATCTAAGCAAATTTAATAACAGAAGTAAAACATAATTTATGCTTACCTGATAAATTTATTTCTCTTGTAGTGTATCCAGTCCACGGATCATCCATTACTTATGGAATATATTCTCCTTCCCAACAGGAAGCTGCAAGAGTCCACCCACAGCAAAGCTGCTATATAGCTCCTCCCCTAACTGCCATATTCAGTCATTCGACCGAAAACATGCAGAGAAAGGAAAAACCATAGGGTGCAGTGGTGACTGTAGTTCAAATGAAAAAATTACCTGCCTTAAAGTGACAGGGCGGGCCGTGGACTGGATACACTACAAGAGAAATACATTTATCAGGTAAGCATAAATTATGTTTTCTCTTGTTAAGTGTATCCAGTCCACGGATCATCCATTACTTATGGAATACCAATACCAAAGCTAAAGTACACGGATGATGGGAGGGGCAAGGCAGGTACTTAAACGGAAGTTACCACTGCCTGTAAAAAACCCTTTCTCCCAAAAATAGCCTCCGAAGAAGCAAGGTATCAAATTTGTTAAATTTGAAAAGTATGAAGCGCAGACCAAGACTCCGTCTTGTAAATCTGTTCAACAGAAGCCACATTTAAAAAAGGCCCAAGTGAAAACCACAGCTCTAGTAGAATGAGCTGTAATCCCTTCAGGAGGCTGCTGTCCAGCAGTCTCATAAGCTAAATGAATTATGCTTTTTAACCAAAAAGACAGAGAGGCTGCTGAAGTCTTTTGACCTCTCCTCTGTCCAGAATAGACAACAAACAAGGTGAACGTTTGATGAAAACTGTAGTAGCTTGTAAGTAAAACTTTAAAGCACAAACCACGTCCAATATTGTGTAATAGACGTTCCTTCTTTGAGGAAGGATTAGGATACAAGCATGGAACAACTATCTCTTGAGTGATGTACTTGTTAGATACCACCTTAGGAAAAAACCCAGGTTGGTACGCAGGACTACCTTATCCGTACGAAGGACCAGATAAGGAGAATCACATTGTAACACAGATAACTTGGAGACTCTACGAGTCGAGGAATTAGCTACCCAAAAGGAACTTTCCAAGATAAAGATTGATATCTATGGAACAAAAAAGGTTCAAACGGAACTTCTTGAAGAACCTTAAGAATCAGGTTTAAGCTCCATGGCGGAGCAACAGTTTTAAACACAGGCTTGGATCTAACCAAAGCCTGACCAAATGCCTGAACGTCTAGAATACCTGCCAGACGCTTGTGCAAAAAAATAGACAGAGTAAAAATCTGTCCCCTTTTAAGGAATTAGCTGACAACCCCTTTCTCAAAAACATCTTGGAGAAAAGATAATATCCTGGGAATCCAGACTTTACTCCATGAGTAACCCTTGGATTCATAACAATCAGATATTTACACCATATCTATGTTCAATTTTCCTAGAGACAGGCTTTCATGTCTGTATTAAGGTATCAATGACTGACTCGGAGAAGCCATGCTTTGATAACATCAAGCGTTCAGTCTCCAGGCAGTCCATCTCAGATTGATTCTATTTAGATGGTTGAAAGGACCCTGAGGTAGAGGGACCTGTCTCTGAAGCAGAGACCGTGATGGAAAGGATGACATGTCCACCAGATCTGCATACCAGGTCCTGCGTGGCTACGCAGGCGCTGTCAAAAACACCAAAGCCCTCTCCTGCTTGGTCTTGACCTCCGGAGGAAATCCCACTCCCCCGGAAGAAAAGTCTGACGACTTAGAAAATCCACCTCCCAGTTCTCAACACCTGGGATATGGATAGCTGATAGACAAGAGTGAGTCTCTGTCCAGTGAATTATTGTAAGACTTCTAACATCGCTAGGGAACTTCTGTTCTGCCTTGATGGCTGATGTAAGCCACAGTCGTGTATATTGTCCGACTGAGTATGATGTACCTCAGAGTTGCTAACTGAGGCCAAGTCTGAAGAGCATGGAATATCACTCCCAGTTCCAGAATATTTATTAGAAGGAGGGTCTCCTCCTAAGTCCACTATCCCTGAGCCTTCAGGGAGTTCCAGACTGCATCCCAACCTAAAAGGCTGGCATCTATTGTAACAATTGTCCCATCTGACCTGCGGAAGGTCATACCCTTGGACAGATGGACCCGACATAGTCACCAGAGAAGAGAATCTCTGGTCTCTTGGTCCAGGTTTAACAGGGGGACAAATCTGTGTAATCCCCGTTCCTCTGACTGAGCATGCATAGTTGCAGCGGTCTGAAATGTAGACGTGCAAACGGTACTATGTCCCTTGCCGCTACCATTAAGCCGATTTCATTCATGTACTGAGACACCGAAGGGCGCGGATGGGATGAAAAAAAAACACGGCAGAAATTTAGAAACTTTGACAACCTGGACTCCGTCAGGTAAATTTTCATTTCTACAGAATCTATCAGAGTCCCTAGGAGGGAAACCCTTGAGATTGGGGATAGAGAACTCTTTCCTTGTTCACTTTCCACCCATGTGATCTCAGAAATGCCAGTACTACGTCCGTATGAGACTGGGCAATTTGGATGTTTGACGCCTGTATCAGGATGTCGTCTAAATAAGGGGCCACTTCTATGCCCCGCGGTCTAAGGACCGCCAAAGCGACCCCAGAACCTCCATAAAGATTCTTGGGGCTGTAGATATCCCAAAGGAAAGAGCTACAAACTGGTAATGCCTGTCTAGAAAGGCAAACCTGAAAAACGATGGTGATCTTTATGCATCACAATGTGAGGATAAGCATCCTTCAAATCCATTGTAGTCCTCTATTGACTCTCCTGGATCATAGTTAAGATGGTACGAATAGTTTCCATCTTAAATGACGGAATTCTGAGGAATTTGTTTAAGATCTTTAGATCCAAAATAGGTCTGAAGGTTCCCTCTCCTTGGGAACCACAAACAGATTTGAGTAAAAACTCTGTCCCTGTTCCTCTCTTGGAACTGGATGGATCTCGTACACAATGTAAGAATGCCTCCTTCTTTATCTGGTTTGCAGATAATTGTGAAAGGCAAAATCTCCCCTTTTTTTGGGGGGGAATCTTTGAAATCCAGAAGATATCTCTGGGATATAAATTCCAATGCCTAGGGATCCTGGGCATCTCTTGCCCACGCCTGGGCAAAGAATGAAAGTCTGCCCCCTATAGGATCCGTTACCGGATAGGGGTCCGTTCCTTCATGCTGCCTTAGAGGCAGCAGCAGGCTCCTTGGCCTGCTTATCTTTGTTCCAGGTCCGATTGTCTCCAGACCGCCTTGGACTGAGCAAAAATTCCCTCTTGTTTTGCCTTAGAGGAAGAGGATGCCACACCTGCCCTGAAGTTTTTAAAAGGTACGAAAATTAGACTTTTTTTTTTTTTTTTTTTTCCCCCCTTGATTTAGACCTATCCTGAGGAAGGGCGTGACCTTTTCCTCCAGTGATATAAGCAATAATCTCCTTCAAACCAGGCCCGAATAGGGTCTGCCCCTTGAAGGGAAGTTAAGTAGCTTATTTATTAAAGTCACGACAGCTGACCATGATATAAGCCATAGCGCTCTGCGCGCCAGTATAGTAAAAAACAGAATTCTTAGCCGTTAGTCTAGTCAAATGAACAAGGCATCAGAAAACAAAGGAATTGGCTAGCATAAGCTTGTCAAATATATTCATCCAATGGAGTCGCTTAACTGTAAAGCCTCATCAAGAGACTCAACCCAGAACGCCGCAGCAGCAGTGACAGAAGCAATGTATGCAAGGGCCTGCAGGATAAAACCCTGTTGAATAAACATTTTTTATCCATTGGATCTAAAAAGCACAACTGTCCTCGTCAGAGGTAGTGGTACGCTTAGCTAGAGTAGAAACTCTTCTCTCCACCTTAGGAACTGTCTGCCAGAAGTCCCGTGTGGTGGTAACTATTAGAAAACATTCTTCTAAAAAATAGGAGGGGAAGAGAACGGCACACCTGGTCTATCCCATTCCTTATTAAAAATTTTTTTAGTAAACCTCTTTAGGTATTGGAAAAACATCAGTACACACCGGCACTGCATATTATTTATCCAGTCTACACAATTTCTCTGGCCCTGCGATTGTACACATTCATTCAGAGCAGCCAAAGCCTCCCTGAGCAACAAGTGGAGGTTCTCAAGCATAAATTTTAAATGTAGAAATATCAGAATCAGGTTAAATCATCTTCCCTGAGTCAAAAAAAAAAAAAAATCACCCACAGACTAAGCATATTGTGAGGTAGTATCATACATGGTTCTTAAAGCGTCTGTATGCTCTGTATCTACCCCCAGAGCTAACTGCTTTCCTTTAATTTCAGGTAGTCTGACTAATACTGCTGCCAGAATATTATTCACCACCTTTGCCATGTCTTGTAAAATAAACGCTATGGGCGCCCTTGATGTACTTGGCGCCATTTGAGCGTGAGTCCCTGAAGCGGGAGTCGAAGGGTCTGACACGTGGGGAGAGTTAGTCGGCATAACTTTCCCCTCGACAGAATCCCCTGGTAAAGAAACGCTATGGGTGCCCTTGATGTACTTGGCGCCATTTGAGCGTGAGTCCCTAAAGCGGGAGTCAAAAGGTCTGACACGTGGGGAGAGTTAGTCGGCATAACTACCCCCACGACAGAATCCTCTGGTGATAATGTTTTTAAAGACAAAAAATGATCTTTATTGTTTAACATGAAATCAGTACATCTGGTACACATTCTAAGATGGGGTTCCACCATGGCTTTAAAACATAATGAACACAGAGCTTCCTCTATGTCAGACATGTTAGAACAGACTAATAATGAGACTAGTAAGCTTGGAAAACACTTTAAATCAAGTTAACAAGCAAATATATAAAACGTTACTGTGCCTTTAAGAGAAACAAATTTTGCCAAAATTTGAAATAACAGTGAAAAAAGGCAGTTAAACTAACAAAATTTTTACAGTGTATGTAACAAGTTAGCAGAGCATTGCACCCACTTGCAAATGGATGATTAACCCCTTAATACAAAAAACAGATTAACAAAAATATGTTTTAAACAGTCATAACAGCTCCTACTTTTGAAGCCCTTTTGAGCCCTTCAGAGATGTCCTATAGCATGCAGGGGACTGCTGAGGGAAGCTGAATGTCACTGTTTGTAATTTTAACTGCACCAACTGTAACTTTTATACTATAACAGTGGAAAGCCTCAGGAAACTGTTTCTATGCAAAATTTAAGCCAGCCATGTGGAAAAAACTTAGGCCCCAATAAGTTTTATCACCAAACATATGTTAAAAAACGATTAAACATGCCAGCAAACGTTTTAAAACACATTTTTACAAGAGTATGTATCTCTATTAATAAGCCTGATACCAGTCGCTATCGCTGCATTTAAGGCTTTACTTACATTACTTCGGTATCAGCAGTATTTTCTTAGTCAATTCCATTCCTAGAAAAATATTTTACTGCACATACCTTATCTGCAGGAAAACCTGCACGCCATTCCCCCTCTGAAGTACCTCACTCCTCAGAATGTGTGAGAACAGCAAATGGATCTTAGTTACGTCTGCTAAGATCATAGAAAAACGCAGGCAGATTCTTCTTCCAAATACTGCCTGAGATAAACAGCACACTCCGGTGCCATTTAAAAATAACAAACTTTTGATTGAAGAATAAACTAAGTAGAAAGCACCACAGACTCTCACAACCTCCTATCTATGTTGAGGCTTGCAAGAGAATGACTGAATATGGCAGTTAGGGGAGGAGCTATATAGCAGCTTTGCTGTGGGTGGACTCTTGCAGCTTCCTGTTGGGAAGGAGAATATATTCCATAAGTAATGGATGATCCGTGGACTGGATACACTTAACAAGAGAAATTAGAAACTTTTTTAAAAATTGTATGCTCTTTCGGAATCACAAAAGAACATTTTTGGGTTTCGTATCTATAAGGTCCGCAAAAATGTTGTGAGAATCTCTCCCTTTTTATAAACATAACAAATGCAGGACAATGATATAAGTAAGGAAATTCAACATCAAAAAAGTACCTGGAGACTTTGGGATTTTATACTCTACCATATACTTTAACCTTTGGGCACAGTGAGACTATATAAGAACTGCGCGAGAAAGGAAAGGCTACCCTTATTAAAGTATATGACCATTTACATATACCAAAAAAGACAAGAGTACAAAAAGTGATAAAAAAGGGAGCGCTAAATCAGCCATTATCAGAGGTCCTAGAATAGCTTATTTAGCGCTCCCTTTTTTTAAATCACTTTTAGTACTCATATACTTTAACCTGCATCAGTTGATTTTAAATGATATATTACTGGGGTCCAGAATCCTGATTAGATATCCAGGGTGTCTCAAAACCCATTTAATATAGTTATGAAGATAAACAATGCAACATAACCAAGGTTTTAATGTTCCTGATAATCTCATACCCTTCCACTGATACTATCAGGATCTCTCTCTGCCAAGCCCTTCCCACTCTGCCTATATATCCTGTATACACCGTGTCACGAATACCTCATGATTTAGCTGCCAAGGGGTTAATTCTCTTTAGCCTGTGAGCTAAAAAAACATTTGTTTTTTTCAAGAACTGTGTCCTGTGTTTATGTTGTTTGTTTTTTGTGATAAAACCAGACCCCATTATAAATTGTTTCAGAGTTCCACTTGAATAACTGTTATTGTATAGTCATTAAGGCCGCAAGCCCATAAAAGTGTTGGTTCCAGAGACAATAAGCAGTGCCCTCTCCCCAGATCCTGATGAGGTCAATAAAAGGACATTGGTACAATGTAAGATCTGTGTTTAAAACAGGTTATGATATTAGATGAAGGGAAATATGACAACTCTGTCATATTTGGTATCAAACTGTTTATCACAATGCAAATAAGAGATTGCCTTTCTGTCTTTATGAAAATGAATGTATCTAGCAGAAAATTATAATGTGTTCTCTAAAGTTAGCCAAAGGTACTTAACATTTATTGACTGTTGTAAAAGATAGAGGGTTTCCCAGCCAGCCCCTGCAAAGGGGGTGAGGTCAGGCAACCTGATCTATTAAAAAAAGGTATAAGGGTCTTGTGTTTTAACACTGAAATTGTCATTCTTACAAGGGAAGCTGTTCTACAGAGTAAGGACCCATTGCTTCATGCCATCTCCCTGGCGCACAGATTCCAAAGACTAGTACAGTATGAGGTTTCTATTTTATTCTTTTTATTTTGAAAAACTGTTTGCTTGTGTGTAATTTTATTTGTAACAACTTTTTATTAATAATGCATTGTGCATAATAATTTTTGGCATAATAAATAATTCATTTATTAAGCTTTGGCCTTTGTCTAATATTTGAACAACCTTACTGAAAGAGACTGGAGTATTATAAAAGTATATTTTAGGTTATTTTCTGCTAAATTGTATTCTGAGAGGTAATGTGTAAGTCTGGGTTGTTCCTTAGGATTTTCCCTTTAATAAATCATAAGTGGTGGCAGCTTGGAGCAATATGGTTTTTAGTTTAGTGTGGGTGGCTGTGACGACCAAGGTAAACCAACCCTGTGCCAGTCACTTGTTTGGCACAAAAAGGGTTATCAGACCCCTTCTACTGTCACTAATATGTCACAATCTAGCCACACCAGGCAAGCTTGTGATTTAGTTCAGTGGGGTTTACTGGGTGCAAGGGTTAACAACACTCTCCAGTCTGTACTAGACTTAAAAGAAATGCCCCAAACTCCCCTTTAATGCCACCCACACTAAAATAACTATGCTGCCACCACTTATGAAAAACCCAGACTTACACATTAACTCTCAGAATACAATTTAGCAGAAAATAACCTTAATTATACAGTTCTAATACTCCAATCCTTTCAGTAACATGATTCAATTATTAGACAAAGGCCAAAACTTAATAAAGGAATTATTTATTATGTCAAAAAATATTATGCACAATATATTATTAATACAAAATGTTGTTACAAATAAAATTACACACAGCAAACAGTTTTTTTTTAAATAAAAAAGAAGAAAAACAGATTTTATACTTTACTAGTCTTTATGGAATCTGTCTGCCAGGGAGATGGCATGAAGCAGCGGGTCCTTACTCTGTAGAACAGCTTCCCTTGTAAGAATGACAATTTAATTGTTAAAACACAAGATTCTTATACATATTTTCCAGAGATCAAGTTGCCTGACCACACCCTCCTGGCAGGGCTAAGAAACCCCCTATTTTTTATGACCTTCAATAAACTCTAAGAGGCATATTTAACAAATGTCTGTCGGACCTGATCCGACAGACATCGCTGAATGCGGAGAGCAATACGCTCTCCAAATTCAGCATTGCACCAGCAGCTCTTGTTAGCTGCTGGTGCAACGCCGCCACCTGCAGACAGGGGTGTCAATCAACCCGATCGTACTCAATCGGGTTGAATTCCAGTGATTCCTGTCCGCCTACAGGCTCGCCAGAAACACGGGCCATCAAGCTCCATTCGGAGCTTGATAGATAGGCCCCTGTGTCTTTGCCTGAAATTATAGAACCCTTTATAATTTCTGCTAGATCCATCCATTTTCATATAGACCAAAAGGCAATCTCTTATTTACATTGTGAGAATCAATTTGATATCAAATATGACATGGTTGCCATATATCCCTTCATTTAATGTCATGACATGTTTTAAACACATATCTACATTGTACCAATGTCCTTTTATTGACCTCATCCGGATATGGGGAGAGGGCACTGCTTATTGTCTTTGGAACCAACACGTTTACAGCCTGAATGCACCAATGCTTACATGATAACATTTATTCAAGTGGAACTCTGAAACAATTTATGATGGGGTCTGGTTTTATCACAAAAAACAAACATAAACGCAGGACACAGTTCTTTTTGAAAAAAACAAATGTTTGTTTGCTTACAGGCTAAACAGAATTAACCCCTTAGCAGCTAAATCCTGAGGTATTTGTGACAGTGGCATTAAAGGGGAGTTTTGGGCATTTCTTTGACGTCTAGTACAGACTAGAGAGTGTTGTTAACCCTTGCACCTACTGAACTTAGTCATAAGCTTGCCTGGCATTGCTAGATTGTGACATATTAGTGAGTAGAAGGGGCCTGATAACCCTTTCTGTGCCAAACAAGTGACTGGCGCAGGGTTGGATAACCCTGGTCGTCACACACCCACATTCAGTTCCTTAGTAATTTGTTAGTTGACCTGATCTCTAGCAGCAAACTGAGCTCTGATCAATCCTAACAATCTACCTGCTACAACTGTGATTTGTTCACCTACCTAAACTTTTGCTCCAGCTATCTCCTATCTGAATTCTCACAGACTAATTTCTAGCAGCTAAACTTTTCTTTTCTGCCGAGCTTCAATAAACCTCCTAATCCGGACTTGCTAAACAAACTTCCTGCAGCTGCTGTGTGTCTTAGAGCAGTACGCTGCACTTTCTACAGATACCAGTTCCTACCTGTTTCATTGTGCCGGTTTTGACTAGACAGAAGCAGCACTTTGTCCTTATATGTAAAACAACCATCTGTTCCACATAATTACAGAGACCTGCACTCACCAACAAGGTAAACTTACCTATCCTCCTATATGGAGTTTATTCCATCTACTACTCAAAACTTCCAGAGGTGCGGATTCTAACTAGATTGCAAATCTATCTGTTGTATACACCAGACTTAAGCTCTGCCCTCTTGATGACACAGAACTAAAGCAAGCCATTCTCTTCACCGGGCTAAAACTCCACCCCCGGGCTCCTATCTGAAGTCAGGATGACAACCACTGGTCTCTGTATCCTCTTGTATGATTACAAGCAACTGATGCAAACAGACCGCACTGTGAGTACTTCTACAGTCTGGAATACGCCCACTGTTTACTGATTGCTCTCTGAAATACCATAACAAACAGGTTCAATCAGCCTGCAATCTCAGTATATACAAACGTATTGGGAGACTTTGTTTCCATATATTCCCATCACACTTTATTATTTCAATTAAGACCTATCATACTACTTCCACATAGTAGTTACTAAGTCTAAACTGATACATCTACCATTTAAAGGTACATTACTGTTTTATTACTGTATTATTGTACTTCTGCAGTTGCGTTCCTCACAATCAACCAGTGCCAATCATTACATATACAGTGTCAGGGCAAGGTTACAAATGGCACTCTGATGTTAAGTAACAATAGCAATATCACAACTGTGTTCAATGTAAGGGGTAAAAAAAGTTGAACAAAACTAATTACAAACACATTATTATTATTATTATCAGTTATTAGTAGAGCACCAACAAAGTCTGCAGCGCTAAAAAACATGGGTCTTATATGCAAGGTAACAATTTCAAATCAGCCAATAGGATGAGAGCTACTATAATCCTATTTGAATAGCCAATAGGATTTAAGTAGCTCTCATCTTATTTGCTGATTTTAAATTTTCAGCCAATAGGAATGCAAGGTACCCCAATATAAAAAGGGTACCTTGCATTCAATCTTCAGTGTGCAGTGGACGATCGCATGAAGAGGAGCATCCACGCTGGATGTCTGTGCGGTCGCCATTCCAGCTCCGCTCCGCGATGCCTTCGCTCCGCGATGAAGATGGATCTACCTGGAAGAAGACCTTTACTGCCGGACTTCAGGCATTGTGAGTAGCTATTTCGGGGGTTAGTGTTATTTTTTTTTTTTTTTTTTTTTTTTTTTAAATTAGGGCTTTTTTGTTTTTTTTAATGGCCAGTAAGAGAGCTGATTGCCCTTTTAAGGGCAATGCCTATACAAATGCTCCTTTAGGGGCAATGGGTAGTTTAGTTTTTTTTAGAGTTAAGACTTGTTTATTTTGGGGGGTTGGGTGGGCGAAGAGTTGTACTGTTAGGGGGTAATTTGTATTTTTTAATGTAAAAGAGCTGTAAAACTTAGGGCAATGCCCTACAAAAGGCTATTTTAAAGGCTATTGGTAGTTAAGTGTTAGATTAGGGGGAGTTTTTATTTTGGGGTGGCTTTTTTGTTTTTATAGTGGTATTAGATTAGGTTTAATTTTTTTATTTTTTGTAATTTTAGACTGTTATTTTTTGTAATGTTAGGATTTTTTAATTTTGTAATTTAGGTTTTTTATTTTTGGTATATTTTATTTTTTGAAAATAGTAATGTTAGGTTTATTTATAGTTTAAGCTTTTTTTTATTTCACAGGTAAGTTTTTATTTATTTAAAGGTAGTTATATTGTAAGTTTAATTTAAAGTTAGCGGGTGTTAGGTTTAGTGGTTAATAGTTTTATTTAGGTAGTCACAATGTGGGTGTTTGACGGTTTAGGGGTTAATAGGTTTGGTTGAGTATTTGCAATGTGGGTGTTTGGCGGTTTAGGGTTTAATAGGTTTAGTTTAGTATTTGTGATGCGGGGGGGTGAATTAGGGGTTAGTTTTATTTAGGTGTTAGCAATGCGGGTGGGCGGCAGATTAGGGGTTAATAGGTTTATTGTAGTGTTGGTGATGTGGGTGGGCGGCGGATTAGGGGTTAGTATTTGCGATGCGGGGATTGTGGTTTAGGGGTTAACAGTGTAGTTTATGGGTGTTAGTGTACTTTGTAACATTTTTGTTATGAGTTTTGTGAAACATTTTTTTTCCGCAAAATCCATAACTACTGGTCTTTGATTGCAGAATAGATTGTTAGGGTATAAACTATAACACTAGCAGAATAGCCTGACCGCACAACCTGTAATACGGGTGAGCTGAATATTCCACACTCAAAGGCCATTTTTTGATTGTGCGCAATGGATCGTTGTAGTATAGGCTAAACGCTATCGGTATAGCCGTACCACGCGACTTGTAATACGGGTGAGCTGACTATTTCACTTGCAAAGGCCAATTTTTCAGTAGTATAGCCATACCACACAAGTTGTAATCTTGGTGTATGTTATTTACCGTGGGGGATTAGTTATTAATTTGTTTTCTAGATTTTGGATTTTTTTGTTCATTCTTTTATATTTAATTGTATATAATTGTTCAAACTGATCAGGAATTTTGCTTTTAATACTTCTTGTCAATACAGATCATTTAACCTTTCACAATCTAGGGCTTTGTGAACCCTTATATTTAGTAATTGGTATAACATCCTTTAACATCAATAACCCCCACCAAACATTTCCTGTAGGAGCTGATCAGACTTTAAGGGGCCGATTTACCATGCTGCGAATGCAGCAGTTTCCGCAAAAGCCTTCAGGCTCGCCGGAAACAAAAGTTAAGAAGCTTTGGTCGTAAGACCGTTGCTTCTTAACTCATCTGCCACCTCTGAGGTGGGGGATAGCAATTATCTCAATTGGACACCCCCTGCTAGCGGCCGATTGCCCTCAAATGTGTAGGGGGCAGCATTGCACAAGCATTTCACATGAAATGCTTGTGCAACGATAAATGCCAACAGTGTATGCTGTTGGCATTTATCGATGTGGGGCGGACATGATCCACTACATCGGATTATGTCCACCCGCACATTAATAAATCGGCCCCAAAGAATTTTATACTATTAATCTTTACAAAACTGCCCCTAAGAATTTTATACTATTAATCTTTACAAAATCATTTCACAGATATTTCTTGGATGACTTGTGTTCATTGCTTTCTACAGGTCATGCTACTGCATCTCAGTGAGGCTGATGAACATTCCAGGACACAATTTTTTCAAGACAATGTATATATATATATGACATTGCTGCTGAAGCAGAAGCTGTAGGCAGATCACTTTTCTTTCTGGCAATGGATTGGGTGATATGTCTGGGTTTAGCTTATGATTGGCTGTACTGCATGGCAAGTCACTAAATTAAAAAAGGAGCACCCGTCAGGGGTAGGTAAAATTGAACCCATGGGGTTTGAAAAATAACATTCAGAAAGGTATCAATATGCACTACTCAATAACATGTTTTAAGAGCTTTGTATTTCTTTATAAATCTTTTAAATTTCAAGATGAATTAAAATTACAAGATTTATGTCTCAGTTTTTAGGTTAGTCCAATTCCTTGCTGCCTTTAGGCATATGTATTGGGGGTGCAGTGTTGTGAATCTTTAATGATTATCTAGCAGTCACTGGAATCCTAGCAAACAGGTTTGAAATATGTCGTATAAATATGTTATCATTTAACTTTTCAGGAACTGTGAAATATTTTGTAAAAGAGTTGACAATAATGCATCAACCAGACTTGTAAAGTTTGTTGTTCATATATCAAATAATATAAGAAAGTTATATACAATAGACTTACTCTACTTAAACAATACTCTTAAATCTCCAGTGTTTGACACATCATGCCTTCATACCAACAGATAACACACTATCTTCCATATTTGTGAAACTTTGTGCACATATACAGACAGTCATGAGTGTTTTTAAACAACTCTGGCTTCGGAAAACCATAATAATATTCTTCACACATAACAGATCTAAAAGATCTAAATATACAGATATTATTGCAGTAAATGCTATTTTAAATAAAAATGTATACAAATGTATTCAGGTAAATGAGAATGTTATTAAAATACATTAGATCAATTTCTGTATGCAAATAAACTGGCCAGGAAGAATGAGAATCTCCTTATCTCACACTGCTGGACACATATATAGTTTCTAAGTAGGGGATGAGGTTACTAAAGAAATCAGCAACTGTATTGTCAGTTAATAAATATGCCACTGGTGTATATAATGACTCAGATGAAATGTTCTTTTTTATTGTGGATAGTATAAGATTATTTTTTTTCAGATGTGATTTGTAATAAAAAGTAGGCTTTAGCTTTGGTCTAACATACCTCTGTTCTTCTTATGATGAATCACTGTTTCATTTCTATGCTGAAGCTTTCTACATTGTGGGACAACCAGATTAGTGGAACAAGATGGAACATAGTATGGAAACAGTACTGATGTAACCCGGAACACATATTATGGACAACATGAAGAATAGGAATGTCCTTGCAGCAAGCAGCCTGCTAATAATGATGCTGATGCTAACTATTGTGTTTATTTTGAAAAAAAGATTGTTTCCAGTCAACTTTATTGACATATTTGTGCAAAATAAACAATGTTCATTAACTATTTTAGGATATCTTTATTACTGGAGTTTGGAACACCTGTATTAGATGAGTTGTTTTTTTGAATAGCAACAATCTTTAACTTTAGTACTCAAGTACTCATTAAAGTTTCAAGTGCACATATATAAATGAGTGAAATCATTTATCTTCTCATACATGAGTTTGAAATTCCTTGATAATATTTTGTATAGGATAAAAAAAGATATGCAATTTTTTATTACATTCTAATTATATTCATTTTTAAAGCAGCATTATTTAAAAATGTGGTCATATGCTTTTGAAAGGTCAATATATATTTTTTGCCTGATAAAATGTTAAGTAAAAGCTATTTCATTTTAAATTAAACAAATACTTATTGGGTGAAGTGGACAACTCCCATACTTCTATTTATGAAAATGGATATACCTCTGCTTGCATATTAAAATGATTTATTTAGGACTGGAATATGCATTTTTAAAATTGGGATAATTTTTTAAAAGCTCTTTTTACAAGAATCAAATAGACTACATCTTCCCTTTAATACATATTTTGGGAATAACCTACCTCATTCATTGACGTAGTGTATTGCATTAATGACACACCTCAGTTGCATAGGAGATTAGATAAATAAATGAAGAGTCTTCTTTACTCCCTTAAGGCAATGACATAATCCATTTGAAACCAACAACATGACAGGATGAGTCACTGGATCAAGAAATAATCAATAGGTTATATCAACTCATGATATATTATAACCTTATAATATGCATCACAAAATTCTAATCCAAAACATGAAACAATATGGCTTTCAACTTAAGGAAAAAAATCTTATCATAATATTTTATTATTTCCCCTACGTACAGCTTTTGATGTGTTTTGTATGGTTATTACATTTATATTAAGATACTTAAAATCTGTCCAGGAAAAGCATAAAAAAGTAAAAATAGTAACATAAGGAAAATAACAATCTAATTCTGGTAATTAAGCTGAGAAAGGATATATAGAAATAGCGTGTTTATTTTATGTCACTGTATGTGTTATTTCCCTGTACGTGTTACCCTAGATAAGCTAGTTATAATAACATTATGTCAAACATGACCAGGAACAAACAGCATAGCACAGCTTCATATGCTTAAATATATTAATTAGGAAAAAAAACTATCGGCTAGATTTAGAGTTCTGCGGCCAAAGGGGTGCGTTAGCTACGCGTGCTTTTTTTCTCCCGCACCTTTTAAATACCGCTGGTATTTAGAGTTCACAGAAGGGCTGCGTTAGGCTCCAAAAAGGGAGCGTAGAGCATATTTACCGCCACTGCAACTCTAGATACCAGCGTTGCTTACGGACGCGGCCAGCTTCAAAAACGTGCTCGTGCACGATTCCCCCATAGGAAACAATGGGGCAGTTTGAGCTGAAAAAAAACCTAACACCTGCAAAAAAAGCAGCGTTCAGCTCCTAACGCAGCTACATTGTTTCCTATGGGGAAACTCTTCCTAAGTCTGCACCTAACACCCTAACATGTACCCCGAGTCTAAACACCCCTAGCCTTACACTTATTAACCCCTAATCTGCCGCCCCCGCTATCGCTGACCCCTGCATATTATTATTAACCCCTAATCTGCCGCTCCGTACACCGCCGCCAGCTACGTTATCCCTATGTACCCCTAATCTGCTGCCCCTAACATCGCCGACCACTATGTTATATTTATTAACCCCTAATCTGCCGCCCCCGCTATCGCTGACACTTGCATATTATTATTAACCCCTAATCTGCCGCTCCGTACACCACCGCAACATACATTATAGTTATGTACCCCTAATCTGCTGCCCCTAACACCGCCGACCCCTATATTATATTTATTAACCCCTAATCTGCCCCCCACAACGTCGCCGCCAGCTACCTACAATAATTAACCCCTAATCTGCCGACCGGATCTCGCCGCTACTATAATAAATGGATTAACCCCTAAAGCTAAGTCTAACACTAACACCCCCCTAAGTTAAATATAATTTAAATCTAACGAAATAAATTAACTCTTATTAAATAAATTATTCCTATTTAAAGCTAAATACTTACCTTTAAAATAAATCCTAATATAGCTACAATATAAATTATAATTATATTGTAGCTATTTTAGGATTAATATTTATTTTACAGGCAACTTTGTATTTATTTTAACCAGGTACAATAGCTATTAAATAGTTAATAACTATTTAATAGCTAAAATAGTTAAAATAATTACAAAATTACCTGTAAAATAAATCCTAACCTAAGTTACAATTAAACCTAACACTACACTATCAATAAATTAATTAAATACAATACCTACAAATAACTACAATTAAATAAACTAACTAAAGTACAAAAAATAAAAAAGAACTAAGTTACAAAAAATAAAAAATATTTACAAACATTAGAAAAATATTACAACAATTTTAAACTAATTACACCTACTCTAAGCCCCCTAATAAAATAACAAAGACCCCCAAAATAAAAAAATGCCCTACCCTATTTTAAATTAAAAAAGTTCAAAGCTCTTTTACCTTACCAGCCCTGAAAAGGGCCATTTGCGGGGCATGCCCCAAATAATTCAGCTCTTTTGCCTGTAAAAAAAACATACAATACCCCCCCCCAACATTTACAACCCACCACCCACATACCCCTAATCTAACCCAAACCCCCCTTAAATAAACCTAACACTAAGCCCCTGAAGATCTTCCTACCTTTTCTTCACTATGCCAGGTTCACCGATCCATCCACAGAAGTCTTGATCCAAGCCTCCGAAATCTTGATCCAAGCCCAAGCGGGGGCTGTAGAGTGACGTCCATCCTCCGGCTGAAGTCTTGATCCAAGCGGGCAGAAGAGGACATCCGGACCGGCAAACATCTACATCCAAGCCGCATCTTCTATGTTCTTCAATCCGATGACGACCGGCTGATCTTCAAGACCTCCAGCGCGGATCCATCCATCTTCACAGACGACTTCCCGACGAATTACGGTTCCTTTAAGGGACGTCATCCAAGATGGCGTCCATCGAATTCCGATTGGCTGATGGAATCAGCCAATCAGATTCAAGTTCAATCCGATTGGCTGATCCGATCAGCCAATCAGATTAAGCTCGCATTCTTATATAGAAAAAAAAAATCAGTGCGCCAAATACCTATATATAGGAAATCTATGATCATATAGTAAATCTATGAACATATAGTGCATCAAAGTAAAAACGCCTATACATGTAAAAACAAAAGTGACAAATGACAAAACAATGTGGTTGTAAACCCAGTTCAATCAAACCATAGATACAAGTGAAGGGGTCGTTGTAATGGACAGTTCATTTAGTCCAATTCCAAATCCAGAAATCTGGAGCGGGTGGCAAGCTGCTTCTTCGAATTTCTTGTCGGTGTCCCAAGATGTTATGTTCTGCAGAAATGAATGATAAAGAAAGAAGGCGCCACCATAGTGCACAATCAGATGTGTATAACACGCCAGTTAAAAAAGTAAGACCGTACTTACAAGCTGTAAGACACTTGAGAAGTGTCACAAACGCCTTCTGGACTATTAATCGAGTCGTCCAGCTAACTCCCACTGGTAAATCTCAGAAGTCCTCTGATGTCCTCTGGAGTGTGAGGGTCGTGATGGCAGACAAAAAACCAGCACCCAGCAATGGCAATTACCACAGAGCCGGCTTGAACTTATACTATACACTCTTGGTGTAGATACAATGTATCAGATGGATAGATAGAATAAATAAATAAAAGATACTTCGTGGCAAAAGTCTTGTAAAAGCATACAGACTTTATTTGGGGTACATAAGCACAACGTTTCTCGGTCTCTCCTGACCGTTTCCTCAGGTGCAATATACATAATAATAAAAACCATGAACTTTTATTGCCGTATTCTCGGCGTCCTCTAGATTGAGCAGCGCATGCGTGTGGGTGTGACCACCAGTAGAGCTTCCATTGGTGGTTGGTTATCCAATGATAAGCACAGCATTCGTGCCTCAGTGTAAGATCAAACAATAGCGTAACTAAAAAGCTACTATTGATAGTAAACAACCTTAATAAGGCCGTACTCCGATCAAACATCAGAGCATTTCAAAAAGGTTATCTATGTATATCTTGAAATATATTATATCAAGAATATGAATATACTAGTTCTGTAAATATATGTATATATCGGGTAAGTTAAATAAATGTTTAGCCATATTAGTGGTAACACCCGCATCGCTCCTCCAAATCTAAAACTAAACAGATGGAACAAAAAAGTCTCTATATCAAAACACATGTAGTATAAATAAAACAGTATAAAAACTCATAATATAGAGCTATAAATTAGAACCTCATATAAAAAAAACTATAAAATGCAGTGTTTTGTTCGTATTCTTAAAATAATTACATAGTGTCGGACTGAATGAAAATATGTAAATATAAATATTGCTCATCCACAAAACATATATAGATAAATGTGCATATATAGATCTGCACATACACACAAAGGGTAATTATATAAGTATAAACCCAGCTAATATATCCGTACATGCATATATGTATATGCACACTTCACATACCTCTTGAACATAAAAGAATTGATAATACACATTGCATCAACAGTGAAAATACAATATGCCCGTCATATGATAATACTATAATGCAACTGTGTGTTTAACTATTAATGTAGTCAACGTCCTAAAGGGCCAATGGTGGGGGAGAAAATTTCACCAGAAACCCTATATCGTGTGGTCTGCATATATAGAAATGTAATATAGTATAATTTAAGAAATATATATGTTAAGAAATATATGTGATAATGTATATGTATAAAAAATATATATAAAAAAATATATATAAAAAAAAAAAAAATGACCATGAAGTTAAAAATTAGTTAAAAGCTGCCATATCAATGTTGGCATTGAGTCCACCGGGGGACAAACTTTGGAGTTTCCATATCCAAAAAGTCTCTCTTTGTCTCAGATGCAGAAACCTATTTCTGCCCCATTTTGGTAGGATCTGTTCTATTGGAAATATAGAAAAACAATTGGATGATGTGGATTGGCACTGACTAGCATGTTTGGGGACACTATGATTTTTTATATTGTTCTCTATATTTCTTTTGTGTTCGCCCCACCTCTTTTTTATAGGCCTGGAGGTCCTCCCCACATATTGGACCCCACACACACACTCCAAGAGATATACAACAAAAGGAGAATCACACGTAAAGTGTGAATTAATATTGAATTTTTCTTTGGTGGTAAATGAAACAAATTCAGTTCTATTTGGATTTGTAAAAGCACACAGGCCACATTGTGCCCGATTGCATTTGAAAAAACCTGGTTTACCTAGTATTGTAGAGTCCCTATTCCCAAGACTACATCCCTTGGCTTTATGTTTCGACTGATGTACTTTCATGACTACTTTGCTGGGCGCCAACTTATTTTTTAGAGTGGGAGCTCTTCTGAAAGTACACACTGGTTGCTTACTTAGTGTGTTTGTAAGAAATGGATCGTTCTCCAGGATGTACCAATATTTTTGTAAAATGCCTTTAATCTTATTGTGATTATTATTGTATTGTGTAACAAATCTAACCCCAGTGTTGTTTTGATTTATAGGAGTTTTTGGATTGTCTTCTTTATTAGTTTCTTTGTTTGCCCCTGCGTATTTAATAAAAAAGTCCTCTCTGCATTTTTTTCTCGCTTTAAGAAAACTAGTCTCAATCAAACTGATAGGGAAATTCTTCTCTAGAAATCTTTCCTTTAGGAGGTTTGCCTGTATATCAAAAGTTTTCAAATCAGTGCAGTTTCTGCGCAACCTGCAGAACTGGTTGTAAGGTATATTCTTTTTCCAGGGTAAATGGTGGTTGCTTTTAAAGTTAAGATAGCTATTAGCATCCACTGATTTGAAAAAGGTTTTGGTGGAAATGTTACCTAGATTGTCCCATTCAAGTATTAAATCCAGGAAGTCAATACTCGTTTCATCTATTTTGGATGTAAAATGTAAACCCATATCATTATCATTTAGTCTTTCGACAAAATTCTGGGCTTCTAAATGGGTGCCTTCCCAAATGAACAAGAGGTCGTCAATGAAACGGCCATAGAAGACCAGATTCGCCACCAAGCTGGAAGAAAAGATGTATCTGTCCTCAAACAAGCCCATGAATAAATTGGCAAAGCTCGGGGCGAATCTGGTCCCCATGGCCGTTCCCTTGATCTGCAAGAAAAATTTCTCTTGATATACGAAGTAATTGTTCTTTAAAACAAATAATATACACTCTAAAAGGAATTCCCTTTGTTTGTCTGGCATGTAGATGTCTTTTTTCAAATAGTATTCAATGGCTTTGATACCTAGATCATGAGCTATATTTGAATACAAAGCCGAGACATCACAAGTTAGCCATAAGAGTTTCCTATTTGCCCTCTTGATTTTAGAAATCTTGTAAATAAGATCCGGGGTATCTTGAATATATGAAGTTAAGGTGACCACTGATTTTTTTAGGAATTGGTCCACATATTCAGATAAATTGCATGTGAGGTTCCCAATGCCCGAAATAAATGTGGATCTTCGGGAGGTGATAATAATATGCCAGATTCTGAGTGGTTGGGATTAAAAAATCCCTTTCTTTTTTAGTTAGAATACCTTCTAACCAACCACGATCCACCATTTTAATTAGACTAGCCAGAAATTTATTGGTGGGATTGAAAGTGAGAACCTTATAATATTGTTGATCATACAAAATCCTATCCGCTTCTCTAATATAATCTACACGGTTTTGTATAATTATGCCTCCTCCCTTATCAGCTTCTCTAATTATTATGTTATTATTTGAAGCTAGTTTAGATAGAGCTTTGATTTCATAAACATTCAAATTGGAATCTTTGGTTTTACCACCTGGTAATTTTCCAAAGTCTTCCAATACTAATTTCTGAAATAATTCGATGTTTAAACCTGCATTGGGTGGATTAAAATTTGATTTAGGGGCTAGATTTGAATGTATACAATCTTCAAAGAGATCAGCACAGAGAGTGTCTGGATCAAAATATATAATATCCATAGAAGGACGTTCACTCATATCATTTGTCAGAATTGGTTTGTGGCCTGAATCTTTCAATTTCTTCTCACAGAAATAACGCTGTAGAGACAATTTGCGAACAAATTTGTTCAGGTCCACAAATAAATCAAACAAATTGTGTTGGTTTGATGGGCAAAACGATAAACCCCTATTTAAGACACAGATTTCTTCATTAGAGAGAACGTGGTCGGATAGATTGTATATATTTTTACTCATGCGTTTAAGTTTCTCTTTTTTGGAAGCCTTACCTCTCCCTCTGCTGCCACGTTGGCGTATGATCTTTTTCTTGGGGTAGTAGTGACCAGTTTTTCCCCCTCTTGGACCCTCTCTAGTTGTTTTAATCTGATTGGTGCATGTCTGAGATGTGGTGGGGTGTACATTTGTTTTTGGTTGTACTGAAAAACCTGAGATTTATTGCTCTGTCTATTTTCATCTCTTTGATAGCTATTGTTGTAATCCATTTCATTTGGTTGAACTCTAGGATTACCCCCATGGTTCCTGTATTGGAAACCAGGGGTTCTGTAATCTATCCCTTCCTCCCTATTGTATTGTTGGGTGTTGTGTTGATATTGATTGTATCTATATGTATGTGGACTGTTATTAAAGTTCTCTCTTTCCCAATTTGAAGTAGAAGGTTGGCTATTTTCCCTATAGTTAGATTTAAACGGAGTATTATTTGAATTTCTAAAGTTCAAATTTTTCTTTTTATCCTTGGGTTTCTTGTAGTTAACTTTTACCCACGGTTTATCTTGTGGTGTATCAGTTGCCAGTGTATTACTAGCGGGTTCACTTTCTAAAGTTCCCTTCTGGGGGTCATACACTTTGCCTTCTGAATAATCTTTCTCATCTCTGGCTAGTTTTTTAATTTTGGTATGTATAATTTTCTTTTGAAATGTATCAGATCTTTCTTCTACATCTTTTGTGTGTTTAACATATTCAGTATTAGATTCATGTTTGATTAAGGTATTCTGGATTTCCTCAATTTCTAGCTCAGCATATTATTATCACCTCCCGAAGATCCACAAAAATCTGGTGGATCCCCCGGGTAGGCCCATTATTTCGGGCATTGGGAACCTCACATGCAATTTATCTGAATATGTGGACCAATTCCTAAAAAAATCAGTGGTCACCTTAACTTCATATATTCAAGATACCCCGGATCTTATTTACAAGATTTCTAAAATCAAGAGGGCAAATAGGAAACTCTTATGGCTAACTTGTGATGTCTCGGCTTTGTATTCAAATATAGCTCATGATCTAGGTATCAAAGCCATTGAATACTATTTGAAAAAAGACATCTACATGCCAGACAAACAAAGGGAATTCCTTTTAGAGTGTATATTATTTGTTTTAAAGAACAATTACTTCGTATATCAAGAGAAATTTTTCTTGCAGATCAAGGGAACGGCCATGGGGACCAGATTCGCCCCGAGCTTTGCCAATTTATTCATGGGCTTGTTTGAGGACAGATACATCTTTTCTTCCAGCTCGGTGGCGAATCTGGTCTTCTATGGCCGTTTCATTGACGACCTCTTGTTCATTTGGGAAGGCACCCATTTAGAAGCCCAGAATTTTGTCGAAAGACTAAATGATAATGATATGGGTTTACATTTTACATCCAAAATAGATGAAACGAGTATTGACTTCCTGGATTTAATACTTGAATGGGACAATCTAGGTAACATTTCCACCAAAACCTTTTTCAAATCAGTGGATGCTAATAGCTATCTTAACTTTAAAAGCAACCACCATTTACCCTGGAAAAAGAATATACCTTACAACCAGTTCTGCAGGTTGCGCAGAAACCGCACTGATTTGAAAACTTTTGATATACAGGCAAACCTCCTAAAGGAAAGATTTCTAGAGAAGAATTTCCCTATCAGTTTGATTGAGACTAGTTTTCTTAAAGCGAGAAAAAAATGCAGAGAGGACTTTTTTATTAAATACGCAGGGGCAAACAAAGAAACTAATAAAGAAGACAATCCAAAAACTCCTATAAATCAAAACAACACTGGGGTTAGATTTGTTACACAATACAATAATAATCACAATAAGATTAAAGGCATTTTACAAAAATATTGGTACATCCTGGAGAACGATCCATTTCTTACAAACACACTAAGTAAGCAACCAGTGTGTACTTTCAGAAGAGCTCCCACTCTAAAAAATAAGTTGGCGCCCAGCAAAGTAGTCATGAAAGTACATCAGTCGAAACATAAAGCCAAGGGATGTAGTCTTGGGAATAGGGACTCTACAATACTAGGTAAACCAGGTTTTTTCAAATGCAATCGGGCACAATGTGGCCTGTGTGCTTTTACAAATCCAAATAGAACTGAATTTGTTTCATTTACCACCAAAGAAAAATTCAATATTAATTCACACTTTACGTGTGATTCTCCTTTTGTTGTATATCTCTTGGAGTGTGTGTGTGGGGTCCAATATGTGGGGAGGACCTCCAGGCCTATAAAAAAGAGGTGGGGCGAACACAAAAGAAATATAGAGAACAATATAAAAAATCATAGTGTCCCCAAACATGCTAGTCAGTGCCAATCCACATCATCCAATTGTTTTTCTATATTTCCAATAGAACAGATCCTACCAAAATGGGGCAGAAATAGGTTTCTGCATCTGAGACAAAGAGAGACTTTTTGGATATGGAAACTCCAAAGTTTGTCCCCCGGTGGACTCAATGCCAACATTGATATGGCAGCTTTTAACTAATTTTTAACTTCATGGTCATTTTTTTTTTTTATATATATATTTTTTTATATATATTTTTTATACATATACATTATCACATATATTTCTTAACATATATATTTCTTAAATTATACTATATTACATTTCTATATATGCAGACCACACGATATAGGGTTTCTGGTGAAATTTTCTCCCCCACCATTGGCCCTTTAGGACGTTGACTACATTAATAGTTAAACACACAGTTGCATTAAAGTATTATCATATGACGGGCATATTGTATTTTCACTGTTGATGCAATGTGTATTATCAATTCTTTTATGTTCAAGAGGTATGTGAAGTGTGCATATACATATATGCATGTACGGATATATTAGCTGGGTTTATACTTATACTATTACCCTTTGTGTGTATGTGCAGATCTATATATGCACATTTATCTATATATGTTTTGTGGATGAGCAATATTTATATTTACATATTTTCATTCAGTCCGACACTATGTAATTATTTTAAGAATACGAACAAACCACTGCATTTTATAGTTTTTTTTATATGAGGTTCTAATTTATAGCTCTATATTATGAGTTTTTATACTGTTTTATTTATACTACATGTGTTTTGATATAGAGACTTTTTTGTTCCATCTGTTTAGTTTTAGATTTGGAGGAGCGATGCGGGTGTTACCACTAATATGGCTAAACATTTATTTAACTTACCCGATATATACATATATTTACAGAACTAGTATATTCATATTCTTGATATAATATATTTCAAGATATACATAGATAACCTTTTTGAAATGCTCTGATGTTTGATCGGAGTACGGCCTTATTAAGGTTGTTTACTATCAATAGTAGCTTTTTAGTTACGCTATTGTTTGATCTTACACTGAGGCACGAATGCTGTGCTTATCATTGGATAACCAACCACCAATGGAAGCTCTACTGGTGGTCACACCCACACGCATGCGCTGCTCAATCTAGAGGACGCCGAGAATACGGCAATAAAAGTTTGTGGTTTTTATTATTATGTATATTGCACCTGAGGAAACGGTCAGGAGAGACCGAGAAACGTTGTGCTTATGTACCCCAAATAAAGTCTGTATGCTTTTACAAGACTTTTGCCACGAAGTATCTTTTATTTATTTATTCTATCTATCCATCTGATACATTGTATCTACACCAAGAGTGGATAGTATAAGTTCAAGCCGGATCTGTGGTAATTGCCATTGCTGGGTGCTGGTTTTTTGTCTGCCATCACGACCCTCACACTCCAGAGGACATCAGAGGACTTCTGAGATTTACCAGTGGGAGTTAGCTGGACGACTCGATTAATAGTCCAGAAGGCGTTTGTGACACTTCTCAAGTGTCTTACAGCTTGTAAGTACGGTCTTACTTTTTTAACTGGCGTGTTATACACATCTGATCGTGCACTATGGTGGCGCCTTCTTTCTTTATCATTCATTTAAGCTCGCATTCTATTGGCTGATCTGAACAGCCAATAGAATGCGATCTCAATCTGATTGGCTGATTGGATCAGCCAATCGGATTGAACTTGAATCTGATTGGCTGATTCCATCAGCCAATCAGAATTTTCCTACCTTAATTCCGATTGGCTGATAGAATCCTATCAGCCAATCGGAATTCGAGGGACGCCATCTTGGATGACGTCCCTTAAAGGAACCGTCATTCGTCGGGAAGTCGTCGGTCAAGATGGATGGATCCGCGCTGGAGGTCTTGAAGATCAGCCGGTCGTCATCGGATTGAAGAACATAGAAGATGCGGCTTGGATGAAGATGTTTGCCAGTCCGGATGTCCTCTTCTGCCCGCTTGGATCAAGACTTCAGCCGGAGGATGGACGTCACTCTTCAGCCCCCGCTTGGGCTTGGATCAAGATTTCGGAGGCTTGGATCAAGACTTCTGTGGACGGATCGGTGAACCTGGCATGGTGAAGATAAGGTAGGAAGATCTTCAGGGGCTTAGTGTTAGGTTTATTTAAGGGGGGTTTGGGTTAGATTAGGGGTATGTGGGTGGTGGGTTGTAAATGTTGGGGGGGGTATTGTATGTTTTTTTTTACAGGCAAAAGAGCTGAATTATTTGGGGCATGCCCTGCAAATGGCCCTTTTCAGGGCTGGTAAGGTAAAAGAGCTTTGAACTTTTTTAATTTAGAATAGGGTAGGGCATTTTTTTTATTTTGGGGGCTTAAAGTAGGTGTAATTAGTTTAAAATTGTTGTAATCTTTTTCTAATGTTTGTAAATATTTTTTTATTTTTTGTAACTTAGTTCTTTTTTATTTTTTGTACTTTAGTTAGTTTATTTAATTGTATTTATTTGTAGGTATTGTATTTAATTAATTTATTGATAGTGTAGTGTTAGGTTTAATTGTAGATAATTGTAGGTATTTTATTTAATTAATTTATTAATTTATTGATAGTGTAGTGTTAGGTTTAATTGTAACTTAGGTTAGGATTTATTTTACAGGTAATTTTGTAATTATTTTAACTATTTTAGCTATTAAATAGTTATTAACTATTTAATAGCTAGTGTACCTGGTTAAAATAAATACAAAGTTGCCTGTAAAATAAATATTAATCCTAAAATAGCTACAATATAATTATAATTTATATTGTAGCTATATTAGGATTTATTTTACAGGTAAGTATTTAGCTTTAAATAGGAATAATTTATTTAATAAGAGTTAATTTATTTCGTTAGATTTAAATTATATTTAACTTAGGGGGGTGTTAGTGTTAGGGTTAGACTTAGCTTTAGGGGTTAATCCATTTATTATAGTAGCGGCGAGATCCGGTCGTCAGATTAGGGGTTAATTATTGTAGGTAGCTGGCGGCGACGTTGTGGGGGGCAGGTTAGGGGTTAATAAATATAATATAGGGGTCGGCGGTGTTAGGGGCAGCAGATTAGGGGTACATAACTATAATGTATGTTGCGGCGGTGTACGGAGCGGCAGATTAGGGGTTAAAAAATATGCAGGGGTCAGCGATAGCGGGGGCAGCAGATTAGGGGTTAATAAATATTATGTAGGTGTCGGCGGTGTTAGGGGCAGCAGATTAGGGGTACATAGGGATAATGTAGGTTGCAGCGGTGTATGGAGCGGCAGATTAGGGGTTAAAAATTTTTAATAGAGTGGCGGCGATGTGGGGGGGGCCTCGGGTTAGGGGTACATAGGTAGTTTATGGGTGTTAGTGTACTTTAGAGCACAGTAGTTAAGAGCTTTATAAACCGGTGTTAGCCCAGAAAGCTCTTAACTACTGACTTTTTTCTGCGGCTGGAGTTTTGTCGTTAGATTTCTAACGCTCACTTCAGCCAAGACTCTAAATACCGGCGTTAGAAAGATCCCATTGAAAAGATAGGATACGCAAAAGGCGTAGGGGGATCTGCGGTATGGAAATGTCGCGGCTGCAAAGTGAGCGTTAGACCCTTTCCTGACTGACTCCAAATACCGGTGGTCGGTAAAAACCAGCGTTAGGACCCTCTAACGCTGGTTTTGACGGCTACCACCCAACTCTAAATCTAGGCCTATGTGAATAATATTATTTTCATTAAACATGTTTGCACAATTTATATACTGACAGACTTCAATGACCTTCTGCTGATAAGGACCAGTAAGAATAAAACAGCAGCTCTCACATGGTCCTGGTGATGCCCATTTACATACTGTATTTTGCTTTTACAGCATTTTTTGGATACAAATGCACTAGTTTGTGTTTGACATTGGTTTAGAATCAAAATGTGTAAATGAGTAAGTGTATGTAGCACCATTTGGACAAATGATATAACTAACTCTTTATTTGATACTCTTAGCCTAGCAGTGTGCATACCCACATGCAGACGTGTATATATGTAATTGCTAACACATTAGTGACAAGTTTACTTCCCTTATAAAACTGTGCACATTCTTTTTATATGCACACTTTCTAATGCACCAGTTCCTACAAGAGTTCACAGTATATACAGTATGTATATGTGTTTTGTAATTGGCTGATGGTTGTCACATGATACAAGGGTCAGGGAAAATGCAGACTAAGGGCCAGATTACGAGTTGAGTGCTAACAGTGAAGCGCGAATGATGAGGGGTTTATGGCGGGTGTATGCACTTGTTGGGTTTACCGATCGTATTACAAGTTTAAAGTAAACGCCATGGGGCCTATTTATCAAAGTGTCAACCGAAAATATGCCGGAATTCCGCAGCGCAATTGTTGCAAGATTGATCCGACCTAGTTATCAAAGCCGCAAGATCAGCAAATGTTTAAATTTGTGACGTAACATACGATCCAGCAATCTCAATCCGACGCAGATCGATGTTTATGTCATTACAGATGTTCTGAATACACATTCGGCTCTATTTGACACTTTTTCCAATTGATCAAACTTCTAACAGGTACGCTCGCAGCTATTCCGACGCATTGTATCTGATTTTCAATCCGCCACCCTTGAGGCCGCACATGCAATAGAAATCAATGGGAGTATGAAAGCACTGAAAGCTTATGTTTGATGCTGCAAGAGAATGAAGCATACCCCATTGATTTCTATGGTAGAAAAAAACCTCGAGTCTAAACACCCCTAATCTGCTGCCCCGACATCGCCGTCACCTATATAATGTTATTAACCCCTATTCCACCACTCCCCGACACCGCCGCCACTAAATAAACTTATTAACCCCTAATCCTCTGGCCTCCCACATCACCACCACTAACTAAACCTATTAACCCCTAAACCGTCAGACCCCCACATTGCAAAAAACTAAATTAAGCTATTAACCCCTAAACCTAACAACCTCTTAACTGTAAATTAAAATTACAACATCCCTATCTTCAAATAAATTAAAACTTACCTGTAGAATTAAAATAAACTAATTTTAAACTATTGATTAACCTACCCTACTGCAAAGCAACACAGTTTGATTATTCTCAAGGGGGGTGATTCTTTTCAATACCCACTGTATATACAATATATATATATATATATATATATATATATATATATATATATATATATTTATGTATTTATATGTGTATATATGTATTTACAGACATAAATACACATATAAACACATAAATACATATGCACACATATATAGACATATATATACTTGCATTGGGGCCCTTTGCAGTTAAGTAGATGAAAATATGTAAAAGCATATTTATTTTAGGCCTGTAATTTTCATCATAGGTATACCTCAACTATGAGAGACAAAATGTGGAAACAAATCCAGACAATCACATTGTCTGATTTGGAAAGAATTTATTTGCAAATTATGGTGGAAAATAAGTATTTGGTCAATATCAAAAGTTCATCTCAATACTTTGTTATATATCCTTTGTTGGTATTGACAGAGGTCAAACGTTTTCAGTAAGTCTTCACAAGGCTGTCACACACTGTTGCTGCAGATCTCCTCTAAAGCAGTGATGTTTTGGGGCTGTCGCTGGGCAACACGGACTTTCAACTCCCTCCAAAGGTTTTCTATGGGGTTGAGATCTGGAGACTGGCTAGGCCACTCCAGGACCTTGAAATGCTTCTTACAAAGCCACTTCTTTGTTGCCCAGGCAGTGTGCTTGGGATCATTGTCATGCTGAAAGACCCAGCCACGTTTCATCTTCAATGCCCTTACTGATGGAAGGAGGTTTGCACTCAAAATCTCTCGATACATGGCCCCATTCATTCTTTCATCTACACGGATTAGTCGTCCTGTACCCTTTGCAGAGAAACAGCCCCAAAGCATGATCTTGCCACCCCATGCTTCACAGTAGGCATGGTGTTCTTTGGTTGCAACTCAGCATTCTCTCTCCTCCAAACACGACGAGTTGTGTTTCTACCAAACAGTTCTACTTTGGTTTCATCTGACCATATGACATTCTCCCAATCTGCTTCTGTATCATCCAAATGCTCTCTAGCATACTTCAGACTGGCCCGGACATGTACTGGCTTAAGCAGGGGGACACGTCTGGCACTGCAGGATCTGAGTCCCTGGCGGCGTAGTGTGTAACTGATGGTAGCCTTTGTTATGTTGGTCCCAGCTCTCTGCAGGTCATTCACTAGGTCCCCCTGTGTGGTTCTGGGATGTTTGCTCACCGTTCTTGTGATCATTTTGACCCCACGGGGTGAGATCTTGCATGGAGCCCCAGATCGAGGGAAATTATCAGTGGTCTTGTATGTCTTCCATTTTCTAATTATTGCACCCACAGTTGATTTCTTCACACTAAGCTGTTTGCCTATTGCAGATTCAGTCTTCCCAGCCTGGTGCAGGTCTACAATTTTGTTTCTGGTGTCCTTCGACAGCTCTTTGGTTTTCACCATAGTGGAGTTTGGAGTGTGACTGTTTGAGGTTGTGGACAGGTGTCTTTTATGCTGATAACAAGTTCAAACAGGTGTCATTAATACAGGTAATGAGTGGAGGACAGAGGAGCCTCTTAAAGAAGAAGATACAGGTCTGTGAGAGCCAGAAATCTTGCTTGTTTGTAGGTGACCAAATACTTATTTTCCACCATAATATGCAAATAAATTCTTTCCAAATCAGACAATGTGATTGTTTGGATTTGTTTCCACATTTTGTCTCTCATAGTTGACGTATACCTATGATGAAAATTACAGGCCTCTCTCATCTTCTTAAGTGGGAGAACTTGCACAATTGGTGGCTGACTAAATTCTTTTTTGCCCCACTGTATATATATACAGGTATGGTAACGGATATATATTGTACCAAAATACCATCATATATATATATATATATATATATATATATATATATATATATATATATACAGTATATATATATATATTTATATATAATATGTATTTATGAATAAATAGAACATAGCCTGCTATGTGAAGACTATTGGAATGTGAAATATTCATATTTTCATGTCGGGTTAGTGCACATGAGAATAAGCAATCGGGTTTGCGCTTAAGTTAGGTGTTTTTTTGCTCCATTGACTTCTATGGGAGAATACGTGAATGTGATATGCTAGGTTCGGCTTTTTGCACTCGTCAGGTTAGCGTTCAAGCGAAAACAGTTTACTTTCAACTTATAATACGAGCGCAACTTGAAGAGCACAAAAGCTTGTTTCTAGTACAGTTAACGCTTGAGCTAGAGCGTTAAATAGTGCTCCACTTGCAATCTGGCCCTAAATGTTATTGAATTATTTTTTTATTATGCATTTATAAATTATGAGATGCCACGGTATATAATGGTTCTTTAAGTAAGAAATCCAAATATTCGTTGTAAAATTTGAAGATATATATTATGCTACTATATCATAAATACAGTTCTGTATTTTTACTCATTGAGAATTTTTATTGCAGAGTAGAAATATAAATATATATATATATATATAGATATACACACACATGTAGATCTCTTATTTATGAAAATTTACATATGAAAGTTTTATTTTGTAAGCAGACATTTACATTCTGTAGTCACTATTCTTCAGGGAAATAACTCATTTTCTCCACTGGATAGTAATTTGTTATTCACATAGAAGCCAGAAAAAAAAGAAATCATGAACTTAAAAAAGAATATAAAAAATAACATGAAAACCTCAACCAATGCCTGCAACAAAAGGGAGAGGTGGAGAAGAGAAAATAACAAATGGAAGAAAGATAGGGAATGAGAATTTAAACAAATATTCAAATTTAAAGTGACATGAGATGGTAATATAAAATGATAAATCATATATATAAAAAAACTTTTCCCTTTTTCCTGTAATTCCATTCTGAAACTCTGATCTTTTCAGTTCCTGTTAGCAATGGAAGTGCAGAACACTCTTATATTTTTTACACAGCTATTGGCTGCAGACTCTAGTAACCTATTTGTAACTGTCCCTAATTGGCCACAGCAGACAACTTAACCTAAGTTACAACATGGCAGCTCACATTGTTTTATAGACACTAAGAGGCCTATTTATCAAACCGTCAACCGCAAATACGCTGGAATTCCGCAGCATAATTGTGGCGAGCCTGATTCAACATATTTATCAAAACCTACAGACCGGCAAAAGTTGAAATTTGTGACGTAACATTCGATCCGCCGGTCTCAGTCCGACACAGATCGATGCTTACGTCATTACAGATGTTCCGAATACAAATTCGGCACTATCTGACAACTTTTGCCATTTATCAAACTTCTAACAGGTACGCTCGCCACTATTCCGGCCCAGCGTACCTGGTTTTCAATCCGCCACCCTGGAGGCCGCAGATGCCATAGGAATTAACGGGAGTCTGAAAGCAGCGAAAGCTTATGTTCGCTGCTGCCCGATATCCCATTGATTTCTATGGTAGAATAAAAGTTACGTTTACACCTAACACCCTAACATAAACCCGAGTCTAAACACCCCTAATTTGCTGCCCCGACATCGCCGCAACCTACATAATGTTATTAACCCCTATTCCGCCACTCCCAGACACCGCCGCAACTAAATAAATATATTAACCCCTATTCTGCCGCTCCCGGACCCCACCGCAACTAAATAAATATATTAACCCCTATCCCGCCGCTCCCCGACATTGCCGCAACTGAATAAATGTATTAACCCCTACCCCGCCGCTCCCCTCTGCAACTATATAAATGTATTAACCCCTAAACCCCTGGCCTCCCACATCACTACCACTTACTAAACCTGGAGGTCCCTTTGAAATGAAATTGTAAAATTTGGTAGTTACACTAAAGCATTGTTTCTCAACCGCGGTCCTCAAGTACCCTCAACAGGCCAGTTTTTCATTATAGCTGAACCAGTGCACAGGTGATAGATAGATAATCAGTTTATGGGTGAGAGCAGGTTAGTAACCATGGTTACTGATCAGCTGATTACTTTACCTGTGCACTGGTTCAACTATAATGCAAACCTGGCCTGTTGGGGGTACTTGAGGTCCACGAAACACTACACTAAAGCACCAGCTCATCTGCAATGTATTGATTAACTGGAGAATAAAGCAGTTTACATTAAATAATGAAAATATACTGCAAAGTTGTTTCATTATTCATAAACTAGTCCTAAAGCCCATTCACACGGGCCATTTTTTGCAGTACAGTGGTCCCACCCCTTGCATTCTCTCCCTCCCACTCTTTTTTGCTTTCTCTCTCTCCCCCTCTCTTTTAAGCTCTCTCTCTCCCCCTCTCTTTTGCGCTCTCTCTTTCCCCCCTCTCTTTTGCACTCTCTCCCCCCTCTTTTGCGCTCTCTCTCTCCCTCTCTATCTCCCCTCTCTTTCTATCTCCCCTCTCTCTTTCTCTCTCTCCCCTCTCTCTCTCCATCTCCCCTCTCTTTCTCCATCTCCCCTCTCTCTTTCTCTCTCTCCCCTCTCTCTCTCCATCTCCCCTCTCTCTCTCCATCTCCCCTCTCTCTCTCCCCCCCCTCTCTCTCCCCCCCTCTCTCTCTCTCTCCCCTCTCTCTCTCTCTCTCTCTCTCTCCCCCCTCACTCTCTCTATCTCCCCTCCTCTATCTCTCCCCTCTCTCTCTCCCCTCTCTCTCACTCCCCTTTCTCTCTCCCCTCTCTCTCTCTCTCCCCTCTCTCCCCTCTCTCTCTCCCCTCTCTCTCGCTCCCCTCTCTCTCTCCCCTCTTGATCTCTCTCTCCTCTCTCTCTCCTCTCTCTCCCCTCTCTCCCCTCTTTTGAGCTCTTTGAGCTCTCTCCACGGCCTTTCACGGCCCCACCCCTGGACCCGCCACTTCACGCACCTTCACGCTAGGCTCCGTCCCCTCAACGGACCTTCACGCTAGGCCACGCCCCCTTCACGCTAGGCCACGTCCCCGCGCACGCTCGGCCACGCTCACTTCTGCTCGCGGCAGTCGGCAGATCAGGTAGGGATTTAAGACCAGGTGTGTTTGTCCTTGTGCTGTCTCTACAGCGCTTGACAGCTTCGGACAAACACACTTGGCTTTTTATAGTATAGGATAGGAAGGAATGCTTCTGTCATGGGATTTCTGAACCTACAAATTTGGAATTGTCTTTACTTGCAGTATTTTACACATTCCCAAAAGACATTATGATTTTTACGTCTTTGCAGGGTTTAACACTAGTTCAGAGCAGCAATGCACTACCAGGAGCTGAACATATCTGCTGAGCCAATAAGAGGCATATATGTGTAGCCACCAATCAGCATCTAGCTTCCAGTAGTGTATTGGTTTCTGAGCATACCTAGATATGCTTTTCAGGAAAGAATACCAAAAGAATGAAGTAAATTTGATAAAAGAAATTAAAAAAAAGGCTCAAAATGATATGAATCATGAGGGCACTGTACTGATTAAAGTTTAAAGAAAAAAACATTTCTTGATTTTGTTGTTTTTATGTTTTTGGGGCATGCTGATGTGCACCAATGAGCTTCCATCCCACAGACCAATACTGCACAAGTAGAATTTTTAGGATTCCAGAGTGATTGTTCTTGTTTTCTGTCCTCGTATCCACATGTTTATTGTGTGTGTGTATAAATGTATAAGTATATATATATATATATATATATATATATATATATATATATATATATATATATATATACATACACACACAGTGCTTTTTTTGGTAAAAAAAAATGCTAATACTCAATGATGCCCCTTGGTGCTCTAACCACAGCACTCACCTTAGTGCGGCTCCTGACAACTTTTAAAATGTTTACAGTGTGCACTAATTTACATATTAAAAGAGGTCACAGGGACTGTGTATATATGTGATTTTTATTTACCCCTTGGAGTCCCAGAACATATAGGAAAAAAACATTAAAGCAGTGATTGCCAGTACAACACATATTTATGCCCAAACTACACTTGAGGGTAGGATTGCCACCAAGCCTGTATTTTACCACCAATATGGCTAGTATTTTTAAGGTTCAAGTAGGTCAAAGTTGAAAATAATAATCAAATATAGAAATAAAGATGCTATCAAACTTCCATGTGTATTGGAATCTAGTTATACAGACCATTATAACGGCCTTGTGGCCCTTTGCAGTATCATAATAAAAATAAACTATTAAAAAGCCTTTAAGTTTCAATGCTAAAAAATATTAACATAAAACAATAGCAGTTATTTTAAAGCTTGATACGTAATGTTTTGGGCTCTGGTGGTAATAAATTCCAATGTATTCAAACAGCACAGAAATAACCCAATTGTTTGCTAAGGAGAGCTTCAAATGATTGCTACAGAGTGTGCTAAAGCAAGGAAATGGGTTAAAATGGCTAAATGTTTTTTACAAAATCTGCTTGTTGATAATAGGTGGAGGTTGTATACACAAATATGAGGAAGATAAAAGTCCCTTTTATAAAAATAGAGAGCTGCATGAGTTGCAAGGGATTGTAATGTAGTGCTCTGCAGCATAAAATAAGTTACCCATAATGTGAGGGGTCAAGTGAACATAAATTGGGATGCTTGTCAGTTGAAGTTAGCATTTTTATTTTGCCATAATTTCAGACCCCCATAAGTAATTGCTGCAGATGAATTGCTGCACATTGACTATCTGCAGCAATTCAAGTTTTTAGCAAACCTGTCTGGATTATATGAGTAGATAAAGTATTACAAACAAACAATGACACTGGTACTGCTACTACCCTATACCCTAAGCAGTTAACATAGAAAACACACATGTCCCAACCCCCTACCTTCCTTGACAGCTCTCCGGGCAGCTTTCACTGATAAACATCACAGCCCAGTATTTATGATCCCACATCAAGCAGCAGCAAGTCCAATCACTACAGAGAGCAGGGGAACTTTAGGTTAAGTGTGGGAAAGAAAGTTAGCCCTCTTCAAAAACACTCCTGCTGCTTAATCTTTAGAACAAGTTTCCTGGAGGGCTCCCCTAGGGTTGCACTTCCCTTTTCTTCCGCCCCTAATGCTGATCAGCCGAAATAGAAAAATCCAAGATTTTTATCCTTATGAATGTGGAGGGAATAGTTAGGAGCAAATAAATAAAATGGATTCTGCAAATGCCACTGCTGCCCAGGGGACTTACAAATTGGGGGGGGGGGGGGGGAATTACTACTTACCGTAACTTCACCAGTAGTTGCAAAGGGCAACAAACATCCAAGCCAGTGTAGGTCCGGTCCTTCTCAGCCCTCAGCAGCTCAGCTCTAGTGGTCTCTCTTCTTCACAGTTGGGTTCCTCCTTCCTTCACACTCGCACATAGTCACACATGACTCAGCTTGGGCTGTCTTCACTCTTCCCGCGCCAGTAGGAACACACACCTCCTCCAGGCTCCACAAGAAGAGTGAGATAGTAAGTCACATTATGTGACTGAGAAGACCTGATTGGCCAGAGGCTGCTTAGGAGAGCAGCCTCTATAGGGAGCGTATGGGCAGCGAGTAGCACAACACTTGGTGGCGCTAAGCAGCTCCCGCAGCTCATACAAACTTTTGCAAGCCATCCATGTTGTGAATGGAGGGCAGCTGAACGGCTCACTGCTTCTCCATTGCGCAACATGGATCGTGGGGGTGTGTCAGGGCATGTCACTGGTGTATGCAACATTTGCATCAGTAAACATTACACATTATTTTTTATTAAAATCATTATTGAAAACTCTTTTTCTGTTAATTAACAGGTGCGGCACTGCCTCACCTGCCTCCTATGAGGGCAGGTCACTGGCGGTTATTGCACATGAGAATAAGCAATCGGGTTTGCTCTTAAGTTAGGTGTTTTTTTGCTCCATTGACTTCTATGGGGGAATACGTGAATGCGATATGCTAGGTTCAGCTTTTTGCACTCGTCAGGTTAGCGTTCGAGCAAAAACAGTTTACTTTCAACTCATAATACGAGCGCAACTCAAAGAGCACAAAAAAGCTTAATTCTTGTACAGTTAACGTTGAGCTAGAGCGTTAAATAGTGCTCCACTTGTAATCTGGCCCTAAATGTTACTGAATTATTTTTTCATTATGCATTTATAAATTATGAGATGCCACGGTATATAATGGTTCTTTAAGTAAGAAATCCAAATATTCGTTGTGAAATTTGAGGATATATATTATGCTACTATATCATAAATACAGTTCTGGATTTTTACTCATTGAGAATTTTTATTGCAGAGTAGAAATATAAATATATATAAATATATAGATAGAGATACACACACACATGTAGCTTCGGCTTCGTGGAGGACTTCGGCCCGGTTGGGTGAAGACGTCTCAAGATAGGGCGATCTTCAAGGGGTTAGTGTTAGGTTTTTTAAGGGGGGATTGGGTAAGTTTTAGAGTAGGGTTGGGTGTGTGGGTGGTGGGTTTTAATGTTGGGGGGGTATTGTATTTGTACTTTTTTTTACAGGTAAAAGAGCTGATTACTTTGGGGCAATGCCCCGCAAAAGGCCCTTTTAAGGGCTATTCGTAATTTAGTATAGGGTAGGGCTTTTTATTATTTTGGGGGGCTTTTTTTATTAGGGGGATTAGATTAGGTGTAATTAGTTTAAAAAACGTGTAATTATTTTATTATTTTCTGTAATTTAGTGTTTGTTTTTTTGGACTTTAGATAATTTTATTTAATTTTATTTAATTGTAGTTAATTGTAGTTAATGTAGGTAATTAATTTAATGATAGTGTAGTGTTAGGTGTAATTGTAACTTAGGTTAGGTTTTATTTTACAGGTACTTTTGTTTTTATTTTAACTAGGTAGTTATTAAATAGTTAATAACTATTTAATAACTATTGTACCTAGTTAAAATAAATACAAAGTTGCCTGTAAAATAAAAATAAATCCTGATAGCTACAATGTAACTATTAGTTATATTGTAGCTATCTTAGGGTTTATTTTATAGGTAAGTATTTAGTTTTAAATAGGAATAATTTATTTAGAGATATTTAAGTTAGGGGGTGTTAGGGTTAGTGTTAGACTTAGATTTAGGGGTTAATACATTTAATATAGTGGCAGCAGTGTAGGAGGGGGCAGATTAGGGGTTAATAAATATAATGTAGGTTGCGGCGGTGTAGAGGGCGGAAGATTAGGGGTTAATATGTATAATGTAGGTGGCGGTGGGCTCCGGGAGCGGCGGTTTAGGGGTTAATACATTTATTAGAGTTGCGATGGGCTCCGGGTGCGGCGGTTTAGGGGTTAATAACTTTATTAGAGTTGCGGTGGGCTCCGGGAGCGGCGGTTTAGGGGTTAATAACTTTATTTAGGTGCGGCGGGGTCCGGGAGCGGCGGTAACAGTATAGTATAGTGTGGGTGTTTAGTGACAGGGTACCAAGAAAGCTGAAAAAAAGCTGAAGAGCAGCGAGATTGATGACTGTTAGTTAACAACAGTCCGCTGCTCATCGCCCCGTACTTGGTGCGTGGCTTTTTGACTCTTTTTTTGGTAACTTTGGAGAATGTATTCAGGTCCGCAGCAGCGATGTTAGGTGATCTTAGGTGAGCGTATTGGTGCCGTCGAATGCAGGTAAGTTAACGGCTTGATAAATAGAGGCCTATGTGTTGTTAAAGGGACATAATACTCATATGCTAAATCATTTGAAAGTGATGCAGTATAACTGTAAAAAGCTGACAGGAAAATATCACCTGAGCATCTCTATGTAAAAAAGGAAGATATTTTACCTCACAATTTCCTCAGCTCAGCAGAGTAAGTTCTGTGTAAAAAGTTATACTCAGCTGCTCCCAGCTGCAGGTAAAAAAAAATAAAAAATGAAGAAATGAACTGCAGCCAATCAGCATCAGCAGTGCTGAGGTCATGAACTCTTTTACTGTGATCTCATGAGATTTCACTTAACTCTCATGAGATTTCATTGTTACACTGAATAGGGAAATAACATGAGAGTGGCACAAGGCTCATCCTTTCAGCTGTCCCGGGACAGACATACTAATATGCAGCTTAGAAATCCTTTACAATGGGATGTGGCTACTGAGGAACTTTTGAGGTAAAATATATTTCTTTTTTACATAGAGATGTTCAGGTGATATTTTCTAGTCAGCTTTTTACAGCTATGCTGCATCACTTTCAAGTGTTTAAACATTTGGGTATTATGGCCCTTTAAATAAAAAAATATTAATTGAACTAATTCTCAAAAATAAAAAAATTAAACCTAATCCCTATTAAAATTAAAAAGCTGCCCCCCAAATAAAAACACCCCCTAATCTAATGCTAAACTATCAATAGCCCTTAAAAGGGCTTTTTGTAGGGCATTGCCCTAAGTTTAACAGCTCTTTTGCAGTTACCAAAAATTCTAAGTCCCCCCTAACAGTAAAACCCACCACCCACCAAACCCCCCAAAAGAAATAAACCTAACACTAAAGTATCAATTGCCTTGAAAAGGGCATTTGTATGGGCTTTGCCCTTAAAAGGACATTCAGCTCTTTTTCTGCCCATCCCAAATCTAAAAAAAAAATATTTAAAAAAACCCCCTAAGTCTAACCCCTAAAAATGAAAAAAAAATAAACCTTAGTTTGAATTAAGCTAAAGTTACAAAAAAAAAGAAGAAGCTAAGATTACAAAAAATAAAAAAGGCTAACATTACAGAACATAAAAAAACAAATGATCAAATTTAAAAAAATTATACCTAATCCCTATGAAAATAAAAAAGCCCCCCAAAATAAAAACACCCCCTACTCTAAGAATAAACTACCAGTAGCCTTTAAAAGGGCTTTTGCAGGGCATTGCCCCAAGATAAACAGCTCTTTTACATTAAAAATACACAAAGTCCCCCTAACAGTAAAACCCCCCACACACTAAACCCCCCAAAATAAAAAACCTAACACTAAAAAACCTAAACTACCCATTGCCCTGAAAAGGGCATTTATTGGGCATTACAAAATGCCCACCCTAATCTAAATAAAAATAACCCCCCCCAAATAAAACCTAAGTCTAACCCCCAGGTTGGTACTCACCGTTCCTGAAGTCTGGCGGAGAAGGTCCTGTCCCATGCAGTGAAGTCTTCTTCCAAGCGGCGACCTCTTCTTTCTTCTTCCAGAAACATCCGGCGTGGAGCGGAGGGCGGAGCTAAAGACCGTTGACCGCGGAGCTGAATACCGGTGACCCTGGAACTGAAGACTGACGATCCTGGAACTGAAGACCGGCGACCCTGGAACTGAAGACCGGCGACTGCGGAGCCATGGAGCATGGAGGATCCTCTTCGTATGATCGCCGCCGTACACTGAATAGTGAATTCAAGGTACGCGATTAAAGGTGGCGCCCCTTGAATACCTATTGGCTGATTTGAATAGCCAATAATATTTCAGTAGCTCTCATACTATTGGCTGATTTGTAATGCTCCATTTGTATTCGCTGCATCCCAGTGTATGTTCTCCAAAAGCGACAAATTTTCCAGTGCTATTATGTGTCGTGATCAAGTCCTACACATAGCACACCATTTAACACGAGCAATGCTAGCACATGCTTTTTTTTTCTATTTAAAATATAGTGTATGCTAAAAAAGTGACAATTATCTGTTAAATCTTTATTACCATTCACTTGCTATACCAGATTGCGTGCTATTCTTGGTGCAGGGTCACGTTGTGGATAGCTCACCCTGCACTACTGATTAAGCACCACTTGTAATCTAGGCCTATGCTAGTCTTCTATAAAAAAAAAGAGAGAAATATAATTTCCACAAACTTTCTATTGATGAAATTGAAAATATATGACAAACATAAGGGACATACAGTATATATAATAAGATCATAAACTGATCAAGAAATCAAAATGTAGAATGTTGAAAGTAAGGAATGTATTTTAACCTGCTGGGTAAAATCAAGCTAAATAAGTAGATAAAACACACTACAAAGCTTGTTTTGTACTACATATATTTAAACATTTTAAGGATGATTACATTTTGAGCTTAGTGTCTCTTTAAGGAATGTTTATTCTACACTCTCTTGCACACACAATATTTTTTCTCCATGATATCTCTAAAAGACATTGTTGAGGTTTTAGGTTTCAAATTAAGTGCAGGAGGTTAAATATTCTTTTTACAGTCTGATACACATTCTATATAAATAATGAATCTATAGCTTACTCCCATCTTTTGTTATAAAAAAAAACACTGATGTATGCATGAGAAGCTGAAACTGTAATCTCCACCTTCCTCTTCTAGACACAACAAAGAATTGAAGATCTGTTTTCAAAAATGAAACCAACATTTACTTGTATTCAAGGGAGGAATCATATTATGCTTTTGTAAAATTTGACATTTGGTAAATAATTGGTTTCTTAAAGCTGTTACATTTTATTGTTATGTATTGAATACATTTAATAATGTAAATGAATTAAGTTTAAATCCTAATGTTTGTACTAATGACAGTATTAACAGTAGTAATGTTCTCAATTTAAAGGGATATGAAACCCAATTTTTTAATTTTATGATTTAGAAAGAACATGCAATATTAATCAACTTTATAATTTACTCCTATTATTGAAGAAAAATGTATAAGTTGCTTAAAATTACATGCTCTATCTGAATCATGAAAGAATAAAAATTGGGTTTCATATCCCTTAAAGGGACAGTCAACACCATAATTTTTATTATTGAAAAATATAGATAATCCCTTAATTACCTATTCCCCAATTTTGCATAACCAGCACAGTTATATTAATACACTTTTTACCTATGTGATTACCTTGTATATAAGCATCTGTCGATTGCCTCCTTATTTCAGTTCTTTTGACAGACTTGAATTTTAGCCAATCAGTGCTGGCTCCAAGGTAACTCCACTGGGCGTGAGCACAATGTTATCTATATGGCATACATGAACTAATGCCCTCTAGTTGTGGGAAAAAAGTAAAAATGCATTCAGATAAGAAACGGCCTTTAAGGGCTAAGAAATTAGCATATGAGCCCACCCAGGTTTAGCTCTCAACTAAGAATACCAAGAGAACAAAGCAAAATTGATGATAAAAGTAAATTGGAATGTTGTTTAAAATGACATGCTCTATCTGAATCATTAAAGTTTATTTTTGACTTGACTGTCCCTTTAAGCACTTCTCCAAGTATTGATGATGCATAATTTTTAATTATATGAAATGAAATGGAAAAAAACCCTCTGAAGTGAATTCTAATTAAGTAATGCAAATTATAATTTAGAAACTATGAATGAGCATTTAAATCAGTTTCATAATATTAAAAAGTAATAGCAGAATGAAATTTAAAGCTAACATCAGTGCCAATTGCATCCTTAAATTCCTTATGTTTTTCAATTTTTCATGAATCCGTAATTTCACTAGTTTAGATTCCTATCACCTAGAGTTTTGCGTTCATGTTTTAACGCTGAAAAAAGGCCATTTCAGCATTAAAACAGTAACTCAGCCATTAAGAGTCTTGTGGGTATAGCTGTACTGCAAGCATTTTAGCCTGTAACGCAACATCAGTCCCGCACTCAAAAAAATGATGTTTTTGCATGGGATTTCCATAGCGCTGCCATTACAAGTTTTGCGGTTTCATACACCACATTGTTCCTCAATTCACTTTTCTAATATTTACCAATAAAGGATAGCAAAGACAATCAAAACTGTTGCATACCAAATACATGCAAAATACATTCAAAATGGCATTCTACATCCCACAAAGAATAGCAAGATATTTAAAACTGTTGCACACACATAATGTTCTACATTGCATTCTCTTTCTAAGCCATGTTTGGCAATGTTAATACACCACATTGTTCTTTAATATGGTAGTCTGAAAACACCATAATCACTGACCTTTTAAGCCTCCACGATGCTGCCATCCAAAAACAGAAAATCAGAGTTATGATTTAATCTACAGCTAAATACTCATGTGTTGTGCATAAGTAATTTAGTTAATTGCACAAACAATACACCTGCATTTATTACAGCTGGTGAACTCACCTGGATGGCTTAATTCAATACATATTACTCGTACAATGATGACGCATAGACTTTGTGGTCGTCAAATTACGCAATAATACACTAAGTGCTTGTCAAATGATGCAATCATACATAAATTCTGTCATTAATTTGTTATGTAATGTGTGGTGCATAACGTATTCAATCAATTACTGCAATCATTTACAGCTGTAGAACTTGGCATTATAAAAAGGTGTTTCAATACACACACTTCATTTAATTATTATTTGGCAATGAACTTACTGATCAGTCTAAACTTTGTCCTGTTTTTATGGAGACGCAGGGAAAGACGGGTGTTGATGGCTGAGGAGCGTCACAAAGATGCCAGCGGGTGCCGAGGGTTTTCCTGCCTAGTGTTGGTCTCTATGCCCTCAGTGATCGAGAGGTGATCCGTCAATTTCGACTCAATAGGGCTTCTATTAAGAGGCTCTATGTCGAATTCAAGGACTCTCTCGAACCATCCCTGGGATGGTAAAATCGGTCCTCTATTTTTTGGCAACTGGATCATTCTAGGCTGTGACAGGTCAGGCGTAGGTATGAGCCAGGCAACTTTCTCCCGTCATCTAAAGGTTGTCCTTAATGCCTTGAACCAATGCCTAGTCCATCATGTCCACTTCCCCAATATACCTGAGGAGTGGCATGCTGTCAAGCTCCAGTTTTATCATCTTGCTGGGTTCATAGATTGTACACATATATTGGTGCAGCCTCCCAGGGGTAGAGAGGAGCCATAATGGGACAGGAAGCATAACCACTCGCTGAATATCCAGGTCATATGTGTGATGCCAGGTTGAGGATAATGAGCGTACGCTCTGGACTCCCTGGTTCCAACCATGATTCCTTCATCCTCCGGAATTCTGCTATCTACCATTGGTTCCAGGAGGGACAAATGACAGAGGGAATCCTCATAGGGAAATATCTATTATATATTTACACATTTGTATATTATATATTTTGTTTATTCTGATTGCTAATATCAATGCTCTATTTCTTTTACGCAGGTGATTCTGGATATTCGTGTCTTCCGTGGCTGTTCACACCCGTCCACAACCCCAAAAGAGTGGAAGAGGTGCTCTACAATGAGGCCCACATCGCCACATGATCAGTGGTTGAACGCACCTTTGGCATATTGAAGAGCTGTTTCCGCTGCTTGGACATCTCCGGCGGGGTTCTTCAGTACGCCCCCTCTAAAGTCTCTTTGATTTTCCTTATATGCTATATGTTGCACAGCATTACCATTAAAATCCCTGATATAGATCTAGAGAGCTTGGATGTCCCCGAGTATGGCAAACATTTACCTCAATTAGAGGAAAATGATGCAAGGGGAGTCCAAGCTCGAGAAGACTATATTCAGGCGTTTTTTGGACAATAATGTTGTCATTACTGACAGTGCAAGATACAGTATTTTTATTTCTTCAATATTACTTTACACTATTGTTTTTCTTCCAAAAGCTGATATATTTTGGAAGTTTTTTTGCAATAATTGTCATTTAAATATTGCCAAAATGATATTGTATATCACTGTCTTGCTATTGATTGAAAGTAGTTCATTTTGTCTATCTTGCAATTGTTCATTGTGAAGGTTTTTCAAAACAAATCTTTAAATAAATATCTTCAAATAAAAAAATTTAAGTGTACACTTGACTCATTTTAAAGTTATAGAAATATACTTTTTAACTCTGTGTTTACCTTCTATCTATGCTTCTGCAAACTGCCCCCTTATTTCAGTTCTTTTGGCAGACTTGCATTTTAGCCAATCAGTGCTCAGTCCAGGGTAACTTCATGTGCATGAGCTCAATGTTATCTATATGAAACACATGAACTAATGCCCTGGTCAAAATGATTTCAGATTAGAGGCAGTCTTCAAGGTCTAAGAAATTAGCATATGAACCTCCTAGGTTTAGCTTCCAACTAAGAATACCAAAAGAACAAAGCAATATTGTTGTCCCTTTAAACAACTTTACATTTCACCCATAACAAAAACTTGTATTCATTCTGTTGCTATCATTTGTTGAAGAAGCAGCAATGCACTACAGGTTTAGAAATTAATACTTGTAAGCCAACGACTCTATGTATATATACAGTATGTGTGTGTATATATCAAACACAGATGAAGGCGCACTCCCACTCGCTCTTGGAATAAGGACCAGGGTGCCACAAGCTCAAATACCACAGTCCAATGATTGCGCTCTCTGGATTTAACTCACAGCAAACTTTATTGTGAACGTTTTGGGTCTGAGGAAGGAGTAAATGCTCCGAAAACGTTCACAATAATATATATGCTGTGAGTTAAATCCAGAGAGTGCAATCATTGGACTGTGGTGTCAGTGTGTGTGTATATATATATATATATATATATATATAAAGTCAAAGAAGGGATTGCATCATCATACTGTTAGTAAGAGCCACGGTGCGCTGCAAATATTCCTCCAAATAGTATCCAAAACAGCAGGCACTCACTGGACTTTATTGTAAAATATAAATACTTTATTGCATCAAGTTAAAACCGACAAACGTTTCGGCACTGCATTGTGCCTTTGTCAATGTCAAAAAAAATACACAATAGCACACAACCAGAGTGCAGCTCCACACCCCAGAACAAATCTGTTCTGGGGTGTGGAGCTGCACTCTGGTTGTGTGCTATTGTGTATTTTTTTTGACATTGATGCAATAAAGTATTTATATTTTACAATAAAGTCCAGTGAGTGCCTGCTGTTTTGGATACTATATATATATATATACAGTTAAAAAAGAGCACTCTCACCTTAATGACAACTGCTAGGGTGTCAACAGTTAGATATAACAAGTGGAAGAAGGCACTCTCTGGTCTTTTCAAGTTTTCAAGTGTACTTTATTTGAGAAAGCGGGACATTTCGGGGGGCCACTCTGAGGAAGGGGAGTGTGTCCCTGAAACGTCACGCTTTTTCAAATAAAGTACACTTGAAAAGACCAGAGAGTGCCTTTTACTACTTGAGATATATATATATATATATATATATATATATATAAGAGCATGCAAGTAGAATGTTGCAGATCAGAAACACTGATCTGCAAACAAGCGGTACTCAAGTATGCGCTAGTCAGGGAGAAAGAGATAGATGGCAGCTGTTAGGAACAAAGACATCAAGGGGTTAACCCCACTGATGTAAGAGTTAAGATAAATGTACAAGGGGATAACAGCGCTAACAAATCCTTATGTATATAGAACAATATGGAATAAATCAATTGATATATATATTATTACAATATTAAACAGTGATTAAATGTAGAAAACCAATTCTCTCATTAGTATGTGAAGTTTCACTAAAAGTCCATAAGATGATCTATAGTAAAGTGAATCCCCTTACTAGAATTTACCTCAATCATATGAGGTAAGTTGCCGCAGTGGAAGGGGTGCTCAGTTACTGATGTTGGTAGATCCGGAATATATGCTTCTAAAGTCTCATCCACCTTGGAGTATGTAGAGAGTTTCCTCCAGTGATTTCCTCCCAGGATGTATATGGAGTATGTAGTCTTGATATGTACTTTCTCACAGGCAGCTGCTTGAGTGAGAGGCTCCAGCTGTTACAGTAAATAACTTGTGCACTTACCTCATATGATTGTACATTTATATATATATATATATATATATATATATATATGTACTGTATATGTCAGGGTGCCAGGAATCAGACTGAGATGAGAAGTGCAAAAATAACGCTCACCATTAGCAATAGTTTGAAGAAGACCCACAGGAAGACATCGAGGAGTCTTATTCTGTGCACAAACTGAGCAGGAGGCAACATACGCAGCACCATCAATCATTTGGTTCTTGCCTGGGTGAGCTGCGGCTTTAGGATAGTGGTAAGTGTGCAAAAGTTTAGTTCGAAGATTCTCAGGAACAAAACACTTACCACTACTTTTCTCAGGAGGTGCATTGGTTTGTGCAGCCAGGATCTCCTCCCCCAAGGTAGAAGTCAAATTAGTACGTATGGTAGCAAATATATGGTCAGGAGGTATAATTGGAGTGTTGGTACAGCCTCCTCCTTGGACAGAGGCGAAAATTGTCGAGAGAGGGCATTAGCCCTAACATTCTTACTACCAGGCAGGTAGGAGACCACATAATTAAACAGAGACAAAAATAGCACCTATCTGGCCTTTTGGGGTGACAAACGTTTTGCTTCAGATAGATAAGTTAAATTCTTGTGGTCAGTAAGAATGAGCACTGGTACGCTAGTACCCTTGAGAAGATGCCTCCATTCCTTATGGCCAGTAATTGCCTGTTTCATAATTGCACTCCACTGGAGACAATTTCTCCAACATTGGTGTGTCCGGTCCACGGCGTCATCCTTACTTGTGGGAATATCTCTTCCCCAACAGGAAATGGCAAAGAGTCCCAGCAAAGCTGGCCATATAGTCCCTCCTAGGCTCCGCCCACCCCAGTCATTCTCTTTGCCGTTGCACAGGCAACATCTCCACGGAGATGGTTAAGAGTATGTGGTGTTTAGTTGTAGTTTTTTATTCTACTATCAAGAGTTTGTTATTTTAAAATAGTGCTGGTATGTACTATTTACTCTGAAACAGAAAAAGATGAAGAATTCTGTTTGTGAGAGGAAGATGATTTTAGCAGACAGTAACTAAAATCGTTTGCTGTTTCCACATAGGACTGTTGAGATGAAGTAACTTCAGTTGGGGGAACAGTTAGCAGACTTTTCTGCTTAAGGTATGACTAGCCATATTTCTAACAAGACTGTGTAATGCTGGAAGGCTGTCATTTCCCCTCATGGGGACCGGTAAGCCATTTTCTTAGTCTCAAACAGAATAAAGGGCTTAATATGGGCTATAAAACTGGTAGACACTTTTATGGGCAAAATCGATTGCTTTATTTGGGCATTTTATACATGTTTATGCTGGTAATTCACACTTATAAACTTGGGGAACGTTTTTTAACGTCAGGCACTGTGTTAGACACCTTTTCCAGTCAGGAAGGGCCTTCCCAGTTGTAGGCTGAGCCTCATTTTCGCGCCATTACTGCACAGTTACTTTTGAGAGCAAGACATGCAGATGCATGTGTGAGGATCTGAAAGTAGTTGGAAAAGTTCCTAGAAGGCTTCATTTGGTATCGTATTCCCCCCTGAGTTTGGAAAAGTCGCAGCAAAGGCTGTAGCTGGGACTGTAGAGGGCTTAAAACTGTAACCGGCTCCGGTTTCGTTATTTTAAGGGTTAAAGCTCTGAAAATTGGTGTGCAATACTTTGAATGCTTTAAGACATTGTGGTGAAATTTTGGTAAATTTTGAACAATTCCTTCATACTTTTTCACATATTCAGTAATAAAGTGTGCTCTGTTTAAAATTTAAAGAGACAGTAACGGTTTTGTTTTAAAACGGTTTTTGTGCTTTATTGACAAGTTTAAGCCTGTTTAACATGTCTGTACCTTCAGATAAGCTATGTTCTATATGTATGAAAGTCAATGTGTCTCCCCCTTCAAAATTGTGTGATAATTGTGCCATAGCGTCCAAACAAAGTAAGGACAGTAATGCCACAGATAATGAAGTTGCCCAAGATGATTCATCAGATGAAGGGAGTAGACATGGTTCTACATCATCTCCTTCTGTGTCTATACCAGTTTTGCCCACGCAGGAGGCCCCTAGTACTTCTAGCGCGCCAATGCTTATTACTATGCAATAATTGACGGCAGTAATGGATAACTCCATAGCAAATATTTTATCCAAAATGCCTGCATATCAGAGAAAGCGCGATTGCTCTGTTTTAAACACTGAAGAGCAGGAGGGCGCTGATGATAATTGCTCTGTCATACCCTCACACCAATCTGAAGGGGCCATGAGGGAGGTTTTGTCAGATGGGGAAATTTCAGATTCAGGAAAAATTTCTCAACAGGCTGAACCTGATGTTGTGACATTTAAATTTAAATTAGAGCATCTCCGCGCACTGCTTAAGGAGGTATTATCTACTCTGGATGATTGTGACAACCTGGTCATTCCAGAAAAATTATGCAAGATGGACAAGTTCCTAGAGGTTCCGGTGCACCCCAACGCTTTTCCTATACTCAAGCGGGTGGCGGACATAGTGAATAAGGAGTGGGAGAAGCCCGGCATACCTTTTGTCCCCCCTCCTATATTTAAGAAATTATTTCCTATGGTCGACCCCAGAAAGGACTTATGGCAGACAGTCCCTAAGGTCGAGGGGGCAGTTTCTACTCTAAACAAGCGCACTACTATTCCTATCGAGGATAATTGTGCTTTCAAAGATCCTATGGATAAAAAATTGGAGGGTTTGCTTAAAAAGATTTTTGTACAGCAGGGTTACCTTCTGCAACCCATTTCGTGCATTGTTCCTGTCACTACAGCAGCCTGGTTCTGGTTCGAGGAACTAGAAAAGTCGATCAGTAGAGAAACTCCATATGAGGAGGTTATGGACAGAGTTCACGCACTTAAGTTGGCTAATTCTTTTATTTTAGATGCCGCTTTGCAATTAGCTAGATTAGTGGCGAAAAATTCAGGGTTTGCAATTGTGGCGCGCAGAGCGCTTTGGCTAAAGTCTTGGTCAGCGGATGTATCATCCAAGACAAAATTGCTTAATATCCCCTTCAAGGGTAAAACTCTCTTTGGGCCAGAATTGAAAGAGATTATCTCAGACATCACTGGGGGAAAGGGCCACACCCTCCCACAAGATAGGCCTTTCAAAGCCAAGAATAAGTCTAATTTTCGTTCCTTTCGTAATTTCAGGAACGGACCGGCCTCTAATTCTGCATCCTCTAAGCAAGAGGGTAATGCCTCACAGACCAAACCAGCCTGGAAACCGATGCAAGGCTGGAACAAGGGTAAGCAGGCCAAGAAGCCTGCTGCTGCTAACAAAACAGCATGAAGGAGTAGCCCCCGATCCGGGACCGGATCTAGTGTGGGGCAGACTCTCTCTCTTTGCTCAGGCTTGGGCAAGAGATGTTCAGGATCCCTGGACACTAGAAATAGTTTCTCAGGGTTATCTTCTGGAATTCAAGGAACTACCCCCAAGGGGAAGGTTTCACATGTCTCACTTATCCTCAAACCAAATAAAGAGAAAGGCATTCTTACATTGTGTAGAAGACCTGTTAAAGATGGGAGTGATACACCCAGTTCCAATGGCGGAACAAGTAATGGGATTTTACTCAAATCTGTTCGTAGTTCCCAAAAAAGAGGGAACCTTCAGACCAATTCTGGATTTAAAAATCCTAAACAAATTTCTCAGAGTACCATCGTTCAAAATGGAAACCATTTGAACGATTCTACCTACAATCCAGGAAGGTCAATTTATGACTACCGTGGATCTAAAGGATGCGTACCTACATATTCCTATCCACAAAGAACATCATCAGTTCCTAAGGTTCGCCTTTCTGGACAAACATTACCAGTTTGTGGCCCTCCCATTCGGGTTAGCCACGGCTCCAAGGATTTTCACAAAGGTACTCGGGTCCCTTCTAGCGGTTCTAAGACCGAGGGGCATTGCAGTAGTACCATACTTGGACGACATTCTAATACAAGCGTCGTCCCTTTCAAAGGCAAAGGCTCATACAGACATCGTTCTGGCCTTTCTCAGATCTCACGTATGGAAGGTGAACATAGAAAAAAGTTCTCTGTCTCCGTCGACAAGAGTTCCCTTCTTGGGAACAATAATAGATTCTTTAGAAATGAGGATTTTTCTGACAGATGTCAGAAAGTCAAAACTGCTAAGCGCTTGTCAAGTTCTTCATTCTGTTCCACGTCCTTCCATAGCTCAGTGCATGGAAGTAGTAGGGTTGATGGTTGCAGCAATGGACATAGTTCCTTTTGTGCGAATTCATCTAAGACCATTACAACTGTGCATGCTGAAACAGTGGAATGGGGACTATACAGACTTGTCTCCAGTGATTCAAGTAGATCAGAAGACCAGAGATTCACTCCGTTGGTGGCTAACCCTGGACCACCTATCCCAGGGAATGAGCTTCCGCAGACCAGAGTGGGTCATCGTCACGACCGACGCCAGTCTAGTGGGCTGGGGCGCGGTCTGGGAATCCCTGAAAGCTCAGGGAAGAGTCTCTTCTCCCGATAAACATTCTGGAACTAAGAGCGATATTCAATGCTCTCAGGGCTTGGCCTCAGCTAGCAAAGGCCAGATTCATAAGATTCCAATCAGACAACATGACGACTGTTGCTTATATCAATCATCAGGGGGGAACAAGGAGTTCCCTGGCGATGAAAGAAGTGACCAAAATAATACAATGGGCGGAGGATCACTCCTGCCACCTATCTGCGATACACATCCCAGGTGTGGAAAACTGGGAAGCGGATTACTTGAGTCGTCAGACATTCCATCCGGGGGAGTGGGAACTCCACCCGGAGATCTTTGCCCAGTTGACGCAATTATGGGGCATTCCAGATATGGATCTGATGGCGTCTCGTCAGAACTTCAAGGTTCCTTGCTACGGGTCCAGATCCAGGGATCCCAAGGCGACTCTAGTGGATGCACTAGTAGCGCCTTGGACCTTCAACCTAGCTTATGTGTTTCCACCGTTTCCTCTCATTCCCAGGCTGGTAGCCAGGATCAAGCAGGAGAGGGCCTCGGTGATCTTGATAGCTCCTGCGTGGCCACGCAGGACTTGGTATGCAGACCTGGTGAATATGTCATCGGCTCCACCATGGAAGCTACCTTTGAGACAGGACCTTCTTGTACAGGGTCCATTCGATCATCCAAATCTGGTCTCCCTCCAGCTGACGGCTTGGAGATTGAACGCTTGATTCTATCAAAGCGTGGGTTTTCAGATTCTGTGATAGATACTCTGGTTCAAGCCAGAAAACCGGTAACTAGAAAAATTTACCATAAAATATGGAAAAGAAATATCTGCTGGTGTGAATCCAAGGGATTCCCATGGAATAAGATAAAAATTCCTAAGATCCTTTCCTTTCTACAAGAAGGTTTGGATAAAGGATTATCTGCAAGTTCTCTAAAAGGACAGATTTCTGCTTTATCTGTCTTACTACACAAACGACTGGCAGCTGTGCCAGATGTTCAAGCATTTGTTCAGGCTCTGGTTAGGATCAAGCCTGTTTACAGACCTTTGACTCCTCCCTGGAGTTTAAATCTAGTTCTTTCAGTTCTTCAAGGGGTTCCGTTTGAACCTTTACATTCCATAGATATTAAGTTGTTATCTTGGAAAGTTTTGTTTTTGGTTGCTATTTCTTCTGCTAGAAGAGTTTCTGAGTTATCTGCTCTGCAGTGTACTCCGCCCTATCTGGTGTTGCATTCAGATAAGGTTGTTTTGCGTACTAAGCCTGGTTTTCTTCCAAAGGTTGTTTCCAACAAAAATATTAACCAGGAGATAGTTGTACCTTCTTTGTGTCCGAATCCAGTTTCAAAGAAGGCACGTTTGCTACACAATTTAGATGTAGTCCGTGCTCTAAAATTCTTCTTAGAAGCTACAAAAGAGTTCAGACAAACATCTTCTCTGTTTGTCGTCTATTCTGGTAAAAGGAGAGGTCAAAAAGCAACTTCTACCTCTCTTTCCTTTTGGCTTAAAAGCATCATCCGATTGGCTTATGAGACTGCCGGACGGCAGCCTCCTGAAAGAATCACAGCTCACTCCACTAGGGCTGTGGCTTCCACATGGGCCTTCAAGAACGAGGCTTCTGTTGATCAGATATGTAAGGCAGCGACTTGGTCTTCACTGCACACTTTTGCCAAATTTTACAAATTTGATACTTTTGCTTCTTCTGAGCTATTTTTGGGAGAAAGGTTTTGCAAGCCGTGGTGCCTTCCGTTTAGGTAACCTGATTTGCTCCCTCCCTTCATCCGTGTCCTAAAGCTTTGGTATTGGTTCCCACAAGTAAGGATGACGCCGTGGACCGGACACACCAATGTTGGAGTAAACAGAATTTATGCTTACCTGATAAATTACTTTCTCCAACGGTGTGTCCGGTCCACGGCCCGCCCTGGTTTTTTAATCAGGTTTGATGAATTATTTTCTCTAACTACAGTCACCACGGCACCCTATGGTTTCCCCTTTTTTCTCCTCCTGTCCGTCGGTCGAATGACTGGGGTGGGCGGAGCCTAGGAGGGACTATATGGCCAGCTTTGCTGGGACTCTTTGCCATTTCCTGTTGGGGAAGAGATATTCCCACAAGTAAGGATGACGCCGTGGACCGGACACACCATTGGAGAAAGTAATTTATCAGGTAAGCATAAATTCTGTTTTCTTAGAGAAGAAACTGCACTGATGCAAGGAACCGTCAGGCGTAGGACGTTGAGACAAGAGGGCACCTACTCCAGTCTCAGATGCATCAAACTAAAGAAAGAAAGGCAGGACAGGGTTAAGTTGAGCCAGAACTGGAGCAGCAGCAAAGGCAGTCTTAAGACGATCAAAGGCCTTAATGGCAGTAGGTGACCAATGGAGTGGATCATTCTCTTTACGGGTCATGTCTGTAATAGGTTTGAACAAGAAATAAAAAAATTTAATAAACTTTCTATAGTAATTGGTGAACCTGCAGACAACTTGTCAGGAACCATGGAGAACCCTGCAACGGAGATAACATAACCTAGGAAGGTTACTTGAGTCTGATGGAACTCACATTTCTCAAGTTTACAAAACAGGCAGTTCTCACGTAGTCTCTGAAGAACCCATGTAAAATCAGAACGATGAGCCTCAAGTGTGGGTGAGTGTATGAGGATGTTGTTTAAGTACACTACAACACACTGTTGCAACATATCTCGTAGGACATCGTTATTAAATTCCTGGAAAACAGCAGGAGCATTACATAGGCCAAAGGGCATTACAAGATACTCATAATGCCCACTCCTGGTGTTAAATGCTGTTTTCCATTCGTGGCCCTCCTTGATCCAAACGAGATTGTACGCTCCTCTCAAATCAAGTTTAGAAAAGACCGTAGCTTCCTTGAGGCGGTCAAAGAGTTCCGTAATGAGCGGAATAGGGTAAGAATTCTTAATGGTAAGACGATTAAGACCCCTATAATCGATGCATGGTCTTTACTCGCCACCCTTTTTCTTCACAAAGAAGAAGCCAGCCCCTGCAGGAGAGCAGGATTTGCGGATGATCCCCCATGACAGAGCATCAGCAACATACTCCTCCATAGCACAATTCTCCGCAAAAGACAGAGGGTAAACCCGGCCCGAGGAGGAATGGCTCCGGGTTGCAGGTCTATGGCACAATCGTAAGACTGGTGAGGAGGCAAAGTACCAGCATGCACCTTGTAAAAAATGTCTAGGAACTCTAGGTACTACTCTGGCAATTGAGATTCTGAAGAAGTGTACAAGACTTTAACTGGTTTCCGAAGACAAGTGGAAATACATTGCGGAGACCACAACAAAATTTCGGACCTGCGCCAGTCGAAACTGGGATTGTGCTTTTGGAGCCAGGGGTAACCCAAAACAACTGGAAATTGCGGAGAATTTATCACCTGGAACTGGAGGGTTTAAAAATGGAGAGCCCCAACAGCCATGGATAACGAAGCGGATTCGTGAGTAATGAGGGCGGGCTAAAGGGGCCTCCCATCAAAGGCCTCAATAGCAAGCGGAACGGACTGAGGCAAAACAGGAATGGAGTGCTTTGATACAAAGCACTGTCAATGAAATAGCCCGCAGCACCGGAGTCAACAAGAGCCTGGGTGACTATGGAGGAGTCCACCCAGGAAAGGACAACTGTGACCAAAGGTTTCTCCTTTAGTGGTTCCGGGGACGAGGATAAACCATCCAAGGTCTGCCCCCGACAGGACCTTAGGTGTGAGTGTTTCCCTGCCATGTAGGACAAGACTTCAAAAGGTGGCCCTGTAACCCACAATAGAGGCAGATCCCCTCCCTCCTCCTAAAGGCCCTCTCCGCCACAGAGAGACACGTAAATCCCAACTACATCAGCTCAGCAGTACCTGGTGACTCGGGACTAGGAGGCATGGGTGGGAATTAACACGTAGTAGACAACGGAACAGGAGGCTTTCGCAAGAGCTCCTTGAAAGAGGGCCTCTCTCTGAGTCTGATGTCAATTAGGATAAAAAAGACATCAATGCCTCAGGATCCTCTGGTAAATCTCTGGCAGCAACTTTGTCTTTAATCGCATCAGAGAGCCCATGAAAGAAGGCAGCAACAAGGGCTTCATTGTTCCAAACTACCTCTGTGGCAAGTGTATGGAACTCAATGGCATACTGAGCAACAGATCTCGTACCTTGCTGAATGGACATGAGTCGTTTAGCAGCAGAGGAGGAGTGAGCCGGAACATCAAATACCCCTCGAAAGGAGGCCACAAATTCAGGGTAATTTGAAATCACAAGTTTATTAGTCTCCCACAAGGGATTAGCTTAGGCAAGAGCTGTGTCAGAGAGTAACGAGATGAGAAATCCCACCTTAGCTCTGTCAGAGGGAAACGCCTGAGGTAACATCTCAAACTAGATGCCCACCTGGTTCAAAAATCCTCTGCACTGATTATGATTGCCTCCATATCGCTGAGGTAGAGGTACAGAACTGGACATGCTCCTGGTAGGACTAGGTGAAGTAGCGGAAACAGGAGCAGCCATAACTTGCGGGACACTTTGGTCCAAATGTGCAGTGCGAGTCAGCAGGGTTTGCAGGGCTAGTGCAAATTGATCCATGCAGTGATCCTGTTCATCAATCCGGGAAATGATAGCAGGTAAAGGTGGATTATTAGCACCATCAGGATTCAAGGTCCTTGCGTAATGTCAGGGTGCCAGGAATCAGACTGAGATGAGAAGTGCAAAAATAATCACACCTTTATTATAAGCAAAAAATAATAAAAAGTCCACAAGTCAAATAACAAGCCAGGAATCAAAACCAGAGCTGGTAGTCAGACGAACTGAGTCAGGAGCCAAAGAGAATAGTCAGACGAGCCGAGTCAGGAGCCAAAGCTAGTAGTCAGACGAGCCGGAATCAGGAACAGCAGTTGCCACCTGGATGATCTACAACTGCTTAAAGCTGAACGCAGACAAGACCGAAGTCCTCCTCCTCAGTCCCACCACATCTGCCTGGAATAACTCCTGGTGGCCCACAGCCCTCAGACACCCGCCAACCCCCACTGACCATGCATGAAATCTAGGCATCATCCTGGACTCATCGCTCTCCATGGACTGACAAATCAACGCCATCTCCTCTGCATGCTTCCACACACTTCACCTGCTGCAAAAGATCTTCAAATGGATCCCAACCGAGACCAGGAAGACTGTCACCCACGCCCTCATCAGCAGCCGACTGGACTACGGCAACGCACTCTACACCAGCTCCACCATCAAGCTCGAAAAGAGACTACAGCGCATCCAGAACGCCTCGGCCAAACTAATCCTTGACATCCCTCGTCAATGCCACATCACCAAACACCTGTGGGATCTGCACCGGCTCCCCATCAGCAAAAGAATAACCTTCAAGCTTCTCACCCACGCATTCAAAGCCCTTCACAACATCAGTCCCGAATACTCTACACCCCCGGCAGACAACTTCGATCGGCCTACCAAGCCCTCGCAGTCATCCCCGCATCAGGAAAACCACAGTGGGAGGCAGATCCTTCTCTCACCTGGCAGCCAAGACTTGGAACACCCTCCCGTTGCACCTCAGACAAGCTACCGCACTAACTAAGTTAACAAAGGACCTCAAGACCTGGCTCTTCGACTCAACTGCAACCCTCAGCACCTTGAGACCCTTACAGGTGAATAGCCGCGCTTTACAAGAACCCGATAGATAGATAGATAGATAGATAGATAGATAGATAGATAGATAGATAGATAGAACAAGGAGAAAAGCAGAGTCAGGAACAAGCCAGGGATCAGGAACCAGGAGGGACGTCAGGCAGCCAGGTAATACACTGGAACTCAAAAACAAAAAACAGAGATTGGGACAAGCGTTCTAAAAGAGAGCCAACCAATAAAATATATAAAAAGTGTATATAATATAAAATAATTAATTTATAAACTTATGTATATAGAAAACAAAAATATATAGATTTTAGGGCATTTAATATATCCGCAATAAACAAACAGGTGATAGGAGCAATATGTAAGAACAATAAAATGATAAAAATAATTAATCAAGCAATAACGATGCTGGCATCCAATCTAAAATAGCATATAGTAAATATTTACTAAAATCAATAGCTCTTTAGAAAATCAAATTACTGACAGAGCAGCAAGCAACTAAAAAAATACAAAAGAGAGCAAACAGATGTAGCGTGTTTGTAAATAACATATAACAAAAATAAACAATACTTAAACTGGTTATGTCCAGAAATAGGTGATATTCTGCTGTGCACAGACTGAGGTTAGAAAATCCTGAAACCGGAGGATATGCAAAGGAACAAACCGGTGAAATGTCCGTTGGAGAAAGCCGTGAAAGAGAGCCGTTGGTTGTGACGTCACGTCACCTGACCAAGGCAAAGGATCCAATAGTTACCAGAGGAAGTATTTTGTATCCGTCTATGTGATTATCACCGGAGAAATTTTGAATCACTTTGTAGATTCAGCCTTGTAGCAAAGATTATGGATTATGATAGCGGATCCTCTATCTTTAGTTTCCTTTGCGATTTTCAGGTGAATCGATGTATCCACAGCAATCTTATTATGTAAAGTCCATTCATACAAGGACATTCAGGATTGGATCATATGGTTTGTTAAATAGATTAAAACAGACATTAAACCCAAGTAAGCTTAAAAAAGAGAACAGACACACAGGAATTATTCATATGTCTAACTCAAACGTGAATTGTAGAGATAGAGATGAACCTGTATATGTGTCATAAAATTGAACATGGAATGAAACACACTGATATTCAGTCTATGCACATAGGAATTATTCATATGTCTAACTCCAATCAGTTTTATAGAGATAGAGATGAACCTGTATATGTGCAAATGACAACAGTGAGTGGGGTCCACTATAGTAAGCAAGTTCTACGCGTTTCAGCTGACTAAACTGCCTTTATCAAGATGCTTACTATGTATAACAAGGGTCCTTATATAGGGAAATGTAGATGAATAGAATAGAATAATGTATAATCAGCATCAGCTGAATAAAAAAAGAGGTGTGTTTTGACATCATGTTAACTATTTGCAGGTTGATGTGCATATGTGCAAAGAGTAATTCGCTATATGCTGACCATTGATGGTAAAATGAAAAAATATATACATAATAACCCATTATAAATAATTAAATAATTAAACAATCAGTGCTTTAAGTCAAATAAACTTATATGGCTGTAGAAATATATACATATATAGAAAACACATTTTTAATACTTTATAGTGTGACGACAGAGATCACTTTTTTGTATATAGCGGACACATACAGATGTCCCAATTGTCAATGGATTAATAAAAATATAAAAAATATAATATATAAAAAAATATATTAAAAAATATATATATCTTATTAACCTATGGCATAATTATATGTATAATGTGTGATAATAAATGATAGACATTAGGGGTGAATGTAGTGAATATATATATATAAAATTATCTTTATTTAGCATAATGTTGATCGTTATAATTCTAATATATCAAAAAAAGAAGAATTATGGTGTATGGATTGAAAGAAAAAATATATTTTATATGATCATCATTATGTGTATATAAGGGATAATCCCTATAGGGATTAAGTGATTTTTTTAAAAAAGGAAGAGGAAAAAAAAAAGTGATTATATATGTATTTACATACCAAAAATATGGCATATGTAATAAAAATGAGGTTGATCCTATAATAGTGTATTTAAATCAAAAGCACTATTAAGTCCAAATGGATGTAATGTTTTAAAATTAAAAATGAGTTGAGCCTCCTTTTTTAGAAGTATTTTTTCAATATTACCCCCCCCCTAGTGTTGGGTTTGATCTTTTGAATCCCCCAAAATTGGAAACAGTTAATATCCCCTTGATGGATCTCTGAAAAATGTTGGTACAATATTGTTTTAGTAGTCTTGTGTTCAATATTCCAGATGTGTTCCCTGATTCTATCTCTTAATAAACGTCTTGTTTGTCCAATGTAAAATAAATAACATGAACATTTAATGCAATATATCACATTTGAATCATTAAATTTAATAATGTCTCTAATTGTAAAAGTAAACTGAGTATTAATGGTAGATACTATTTTCTTTATTTTATTACTTGATTTACATGATTTACATGTGTGACATGGGAAAAACAGATAATTTCTCTCTTTTTAGATCTATATCTATTAATTTATCAGTAGGTTTTTTAAATTCACTTGGTGCCAAATAACTTTTGAGGTTTTTTGCCTTTTTAAAAATGAGATCTGGGTGTTTTTTCACTTTATCTCCTAATATAGGATCTTTCTCTATGTAGTGCCAATGTTTATTCAAAATGGTTCTGATTTCTTTATGATGTGAATTGTATTCAGTAATAAAGGGGACAAAGATATGGTTTGTGGAATTCTGTGAGCTAATCCCAAAAGGGGCTTTGTTTTTTGTTTTATTTATTTTCTTTTTATGAAGTAGACTAGATGTATCTATTTTTCTAACAGATGTGATAGTATCCATAATTTTTTTCTGATTATATCCTTTCTCTATGAATCTATTTAATAGGATACTGGATTGTGTATCATAGGATTCTAGATCTGTACAGTTTTTTCTTACTCTAAGGAGCTGGCTTTTTGGAATATTATCTTTCCACCTATTAAGGTGGCAGCTGTTATAGTGAATACAGTTGTTAGAGTCGATAGACTTGAAATAAGTTTTAGTTTGTATTTGATTGTTAGCAATTTCTAGTTCAATATCTAGAAAATGTAATGTTTTAGTTCTGTATTCATATGTAAATTTTAAACCTAGTATTTGAGTTGATATCCTCTAGGAACAATTCCAGAATTTCCTGATCACCTCTCCAGATTAGGAAAATATCTCTGATAAATCTTTTATAGAGCACAAGGTTCGCTCCCCAAAGGCCACCAGCCATAAACAATTCTTCGAAAAAAACGATAAATAGGTTAGCATAGCTGGGAGCAAACCTTGTGCCCATTGCGGTACCCTTGATCTGAAGAAAGAATTCACTATTAAACACAAAACTATTGTTTTTAAGGATAAATTCAATTCAAATTAAATTTATTCTGCTCATACATCAAATTGGGATCTCTATCCAAATAATGGGAGATGGCTTTTAATCCCCTATCGTGGTCAATGTTGGTATACAATGAATTAACATTGCAAGTGACCATAATATAATTGTCCTTCCATTCTATTTCATTTAATAGGTTAAGAAAGTAAGTGGAATCTTTAAGGTATGATGGTAAGTTGGTTACATAACTTTGAAGGTAATAATCCACATATTGGTATAGATTGGATGATATGGATTCTATTCCCGAAATAATCGGGCGTCCTGGGGCACGTGTAAGGTGCTTGTGGATTTTTGGTAAAAAGTAGAAAGTAGGATTTTTTGGGAAGTCTTCTTGTAAGAAAGAATATTCAGATTCTGTAAGGACACCTAATGTTTTAGCTTGATCTAACATTATATTCAATTTCTTTTTTTGAACATCAATAGGATTCTGTTTAAGTTGGGTATAAGTAGTCTTATCCAATAGGAGTCTATATGATTCTTCTAAATAATATTTGGTATCCATGATTACAATTATGATTTCTTTATTTTCTTGTAAATATTTTAATATTTTCCGTTCTTTTGGTTTTAAATGATCTTTTATTTTGCTACTTATATCCAACTTATCTAAATCCTCTTTAACTTTTAGTTCAAAGTTCTTTATAAAATCTCCCTTCTCTTGAGTAGGGTAAAAAGTAGACTTTGCATTAAAATTAGTGGAGTGGAGGTAGTTACTAATTCTCTCAATCTGTATTGAATTGAGACAGTTTTATATCTATTTTATACTTATGTTTTTTTATTATGAAATGTGTATATCAGATATATTGTAATGTCATCCCTTATTAAATTGATCAGAATTGCTTTTTTAATGTATGGCACTTTTAAATCATATAATGAAAGTAAAAGATGATGTTTTCTGACAAAATGAATATAATATTAAAACGTTCCTCTTTACATCATCATTATTATTATATTACTTTACTGGCACTAAATACGCATTGAACCCATTATTAGATTTAGGGAGGTTTAATAGTATTCATTCCTTAAATATTAAATAGTCCTTGGTGTGTATATATATTATTATTATTTTTTTAAAAATAAATCTATTTGTGAGTTTTTGGTATTATTTAATGGTGGGATGAGATGCATATATCATTTAAATTGTTCATTGATTTTTTGTGTGTAATAACAGAACGGCAATTGTTTGTTTTTACTAGCATAAGCGAGGTGATGTGTATATGAATACTTACAGCATTTATCACCTTAACTATGGTATGCAGATAACCAATGAGAATCAATTCTAGATTGGAGGAGTAGTTTAAGAGACGGCGGAGATAGAGTGTGGGCAGCCTCTGACGAAGTAGGAAGACGTCCTACGAAACGCGTTAGGCCCCGCCCACCATCTTGACGTCACGCCGCATACACCAGCTGCAGGGTAGCCGGCTTTTTCAACCTGGTAGTCTGGTGCAGTATGGGCTTTTGGCGTTAGTATCTGTGACATATTGATTTATTACGAACCTTTATACTGTGAACTTTGTTCAACTCCTTGTGGTAATCGCACAACAGCGTGCTGAGGACTGTTCGTGTGCTGGGACTTTATCACGGAGGATTGAGCATCTGAGTGTATTTTCATTTCTGTGACTGGACATACCTCATATGTTTTAGGTTTGAGAGTGTGAGTTTTTAATCGTCATATGCTTTAATAAAATTGTTGTGATCTTACAGTCTGCACTTAGAGGTGTTTTGCGCCGCCCTTCTTTTCTTTTGTATTTGTATTGGAGGTAGTTACTAGGTTTAGTTGTTGTTCTTGTGAGAGGAGTTGTTAAAAAATATCTTTTTAATGTTAGTCTGCGAATGAATTGATTAACATTTATTAATGTTTCAAACTTATTAATTTTGCATGTTGGTGCAAAAGTTAAACCTTTTTTAAGGATCGATTCCTCTTCATCATTTAATTTATAATTACTTAGATTAAATATGCCTGTACTATTGTTGGTTCCTACGTTATTTATTTTAATCTTTTTTGTTGGTTTTCTCCCTCTTCTACCTCTCTTTCTCTTTTTCCTTTGGGCGTCCCCCATATTGAATCTTGTGTTCTTGTAGTGTTTTTTTGATGTCCTGTATGATGTATAGTTTGGCCTAAAAAAGAACTATTAGTATTGTGTAAGGAATCATTGTCTACCTGATCAGAAGTGTCTCTTAATGCGTCAAAGCTATTTGATAAAGGGATTCTCCAATTGTTTGTATTTATCCTTTCTTTAAAGTTAGATTTCTTAAACTGAGGTTTTGCAAAATCAGAAATATTTTGTCAGTTATATTGATTCCTGGAATATGAATTATATCTAGAATTATTTGTATTATGATCATAATAATTCCTATTCCTTTGATCATTTTGTCTATATTCATAATTCTGTTGTTGGTTATGTGGTCTGTAAACTGTAATCATAGTCTTTTCTATAATTATGATATCTCCTATTATAGTTGGAGTCATAGGATTCCATGTTTCTTAATCTCCCATTATAATCATTAGATTCTGGGTAATTTTTTATAGGTGTTTACATTCTTTGAATCGTTTGTAAATCTTGTTAGTTTGTGTTTATTGTTAGTATATGCAATATTATAATCTTTATTATATGGAGGCTGAAAATGAGTATCTTTCCCTATTTTATGTTTGCTAAAAATAGAGCTATTAGTATTTGTCTGTGGTTTTTCTAAAATGTCTACTGTTGATGATGATGAACAAGGAATAATTTCATTATCATCCTCTGATGCTATTGTAGGTTTATTATCAGTATTTTTTGCATTTTTATAATCATCCATATCTCTTTGGAATTTGTTGTTTTTTCCTTCTAGCAATATTTGTTAGTGATATTTTTTATCATAATTTGTTGTTTACTTTTATAATCTTTATCATTATTAAATGGTTTTAATTTCTCCTTGAATATATCAATTTCATTTTTAATTAATGTAAGAGAGGAGTTTCTAGATCAACACTTTTAATAGATCTATGGAAGCAGTTTCCAAAATGTTGTACCATTCAATTGCTAGATCATCATTAAGTTCAAAGGTACAATCTTTTTTTAGTCTAAGTCCTCTAGGGACCATTTTAGAATCAATATATTTTTGTGCATATGATAGCTCAACAGAGTGTTTTAGTTCTTTCAATAATGTATCTTCTAGATCTTTACAGGTAGTATGTAAATCTAAATCTTCATGTGATGGTGTAGGTCTTTGTTCAAAATCTGAAATTTTAATTTCTGAAAGAATATTATCTCTAAAGGAAAAAAAATCCATATTATTTGTGAATAAAAAAATCCCTAAATGAAATATGGAATAGGGAGGTTATTTATGAATAAGTTGTTTATTAATGTGTATTCTAATAAAAGTGTATGAATTTTAATAAAGTGTAAAATATTAATAAATGCAATGAATTATAACACTAAAATAATATAAAGTAATATAAATAATGTATTAACAAGATGTTAGTATAGGAAAGCTACTCAAAAACACCCAGAGATTAACTGTTTAGAAAAAAAGAGACAAGGTGGTGGTGTGAGTGCTATCTATATGGTTACGTGCTTAAGTCCCTGATTTGTCTAAATAATCTCAAAATCCAGACAAAAATGTAAAAACAAAAAACAGAGATTGGGACAAGCACTCTAAAAGAGAGCCAACCAATAAAATATATAAAAAGTGTATAGAATATAAAATAATTAATTTATAAACTTATGTATATAGAAAACAAAAATATATAGATTTTAGGGCATGTAATATATCCGGAATAAACAAACAGGTGACAGGAGCAATATGTAAGAACAATAAAATGATAAAAATAATTAATCAAGTAATAACGATGCCGGCATCCAATCTAAAATAGCATACAGTAAATATTTACTAAAATCAATAGATCTTTAGAAAATCAAATTACTGACAGAGCAGCAAGGAAGTAAAAAAATACAAAAGAGAGCAAACAGATGTAGCGTGTTTATAAATAACATATAACAAAAAAGAAACAATACTTAAACTGGTTATGTCCAGAAATAGGGGATATTCTGCTGTGCACAGACTGAGGTTAGAAAATACTGAAACCGGAGAATATGCAAAGGAACAAACCCGGTGAAATGTCCGTTGGAGAAAGCCGTGAAAGAGAGCCGTTGGTTGTGACGTCACGTCACCTGACCAAGGCAAAGGATCCAATAGTTACCAGAGGAAGTATTTTGTATCCGTCTATGTGATTATCACCAGAGAAATTTTGTATCACTTTGTAGATTCAGCCTTGTAGCAAAGATTATGATAGCGGATACTCTGGGGCCTAGTTATCAAGCCGTCAACCTCAAATACGCTGGAATTCCGCAGCGTATTTGTGTCGAAGCTGATACGCCTTAGTTATCAAAGGCTCGAGACCGGCAAAAGTAGAATTTTGTGACGTAAGCTTCGATCCGCCGGACTCAGTCTGACACAGATCAATTCTTAAGTCACTCCAGATGTTCCGCACACAAGTGCGGCACAATCTCACTACTTTTGCTAGTTATCAAAAAACTAGCAGGTACACTCGGCACTTTTACGGCCCAGCGTACCTGGTTTTCAAATCGCCAGCCTGGAGGCGGCGGATCCCATAGGAATCAATGGGAGTCTGACCATAGCGAAAGTACAAGTTCGCTGCTGACAGACATCCCATTCATTCCTATGGGAGATGTCTGCACCTAACACCCTAACATGTACCCCGAGTCTAAACACCCCTAATCTGTCCCCCCTACACCGCCGCATCTAAATAAAGTTATTACCCCCTAAACCGCCGCTCCCGGAGCCCACCGCCACCTACATTATACCTATTAACCCCTATCCTGCCCCCCTATACCGCCGCCCTCTATAATAACGTTATTAACCCCTAAACCTAAGTCTAACACTAACCCTAATGCCCCCTTTACTTAAATATTAATTAAATAAATCTAAATCATATTTCTATTATTAACTACATTAATCCTATTTAAAACTAAATGCTTACCTGTAAAATAAACCCTAATATAGCTACAATATAAATAATAATTATATTGTAGCTATCTTAGTATTTATTTTTATTTTACAGGCAACTTTGTATTTATTTTAACTAGGTACAATAGCTATTAAATAGTTATTAACTATTTAATAGCTTACCTAGCTAAAATAAAGAGAAATTTACCTGTAAAATAAAAACTAACCTAAGTTACAATTACACCTAACACTACACTATACTTTAATATATTATTCCTATTTAAAACTAAATACTTACCTGTAAAATAAACCCTAATATAGCTACAATATAAATAATAATTACATTGTAGCTATCTTAAGATTTATATTTATTTTACAGGTAACTTTGTATTTATTTTAGCTAGTTAGAATAGTTATTAAATAGTTATTAACTATTTAATAACTACCTAGCTAGAAGAAATACAAAATTACCTGTAAAATAAATCCTAACCTAAGTTACAATTAAACCTAATACTACACTATCATTAAATTAATTAAATAAACTACCTACAAATAACTACAATTAAATACAATTACATAAACTAACTAAAGTACAAAAAATAAAAAAAGCTAAGTTACAGAAAATAAAAAAATAAGTTACAAACATTTTACAAATATTACAACAATTTTAAGCTACTTACACCTAATCTAAGCCCCCTAATAAAATAACAAACCCCCCCAAAATAAAAAAATGCCCTACCCTATTGTAAATTAAATAAAGTTCAACGCTCGTTTACCTTACCAGCCCTTAAAAGGGCCATTTGTGGGGGCATGCCCCCAAAAGTTCAGCTCTTTTGCCTGTAAATGAAAAATACAACCCCCCCCAACATTAAAACCCACCACCCACATACCCCTAATCTAACCCAAACCCCCCTTACAAAAACCTAACACTAATCCCCTGAAGATCATCCTACCTTGAGTCGTCTTCACTCAGCCGAGCAGCGATGGAACCCAAGTGGACATCCGGACCGGCAGAAGTGATCATCCAAGGGGCGCTGAAGAAATCTTCCATCCGATGAAGTCATCATCCAGGTGGCGCTGAAGAAGTCTTCGATCCGGGCGATGTCATCTTCCAAGCCGGGTCTTGAATCTTCCTTCCGCCGCTGCGGAACATCCTTCTTCACCGATGGACTACGACGAATGAAGGCTCCTTTAAGGGACGTCATCCAAGATGGCGTCCCCTCAATTCCGATTGGCTGATAGGATTCTATCAGCCAATCGGAATTAAGGTAGGAAAAATCTGATTGGCTGATTCCATCAGCCAATCAGATTCAAGTTCAATCCGATTGGCTGATCCAATCAGCCAATCAGATAGAGCTCGCATTCTATTGGCTGATCGGAACAGCCAATAGAATGCGAGCTCAATCTGATTGGCTGATTGGATCAGCCAATCGGATTGAACTTGAATCTGATTGGCTGATGGAATCAGCCAATCAGATTTTTCCTACCTTAATTCCGATTGGCTGATAGAATCCTATCAGCCAATCGGAATTGAGGGGACGCCATCTTGGATGACGTCCCTTAAAGGAGCCTTCATTCGTCGTAGTCCGTCGGTGAAGAAGGATGTTCCGCGGCGGCGGAAGGAAGATTCAAGACCCGGCTTGGAAGATGACATCGCCCGGATCGAAGACTTCTTCAGCGCCGCCTGGATGATGACTTCATCGGATGGAAGATTTCTTCAGCGCCCCTTGGATGATCACTTCTGCCGGTCCGGATGTCCACTTGGGTTCCATCGCTGCTCGGCTGAGTGAAGACGACTCAAGGTAGGATGATCTTCAGGGGATTAGTGTTAGGTTTTTGTAAGGGGGGTCTGGGTTAGATTAGGGGTATGTGGGTTTTAATGTTGGGGGGGGGTTGTATTTTTCATTTACAGGCAAAAGAGCTGAACTTTTGGGAGCATGCCCCCACAAATGGCCCTTTTAAGGGCTGGTAAGGTAAACGAGCGTTGAACTTTATTTAATTTACAATAGGGTAGGGCATTTTTTTATTTTGGGGGGGGGGTTGTTATTTTATTAGGGGGCTTAGATTAGGTGTAAGTAGCTTAAAATTGTTGTAATATTTGTAAAATGTTTGTAACTTATTTTTTTATTTTCTGTAACTTAGCTTTTTTTATTTTTTGTACTTTAGTTAGTTTATGTAATTGTATTTAATTGTAGTTATTTGTAGGTAGTTTATTTAATTAATTTAATGATAGTGTAGTATTAGGTTTAATTGTAACTTAGGTTAGGATTTATTTTACAGGTAATTTTGTATTTCTTTTAGCTAGGTAGTTATTAAATAGTTAATAACTATTTAATAACTATTCTAACTAGCTAATATAAATACAAAGTTACCTGTAAAATAAATATAAATCCTAAGATAGCTACAATATAATTATTATTTATATTGTAGCTATATTAGGGTTTATTTTAAAGGTAAGTATTTAGTTTTAAATAGGATTAACTTAGTTCATAATATAAATATTATTTAGATTTATTTAATTAATATTTAAGTTAGGGGGGCGTTAGGGTTAGTGTTAGACTTAGGTTTAGGGGTTAATAAATTTATTACAGTGGCGGCGTCGTAGTGGGGGGCAGGATAGGGGTTAATAAATTTATTATAGGTGGCGACGGTGTAGGGGGGGCAGGATAGGGGTTACTAGGTATATTGTAGGTGGCGGTGGGCTCCGGGAGCGGCGGTTTAGGGGTTAATACATTTATAAGAGTTGCGGCAGGGTCTAGGAGCGGCGGTTTAGGGGTTAATACATTTATAAGAGTTGCGGCAGGGTCTAGGAGCAGCGGTTTAGGGGTTAGTAACTTTATTTAGTTGCGGGAGGCTCCGGGGGCGCCGGTATAGGGATAGAACAGTGTAGTTTAGTGTGGGTGCTTAGTGACAGGCTAGCAATAAAGCTGGGAAAAAGCCGAAGAGCAGCGAGATCGGATGAGATCGGCTTTTTGACAGCTTTATTTGATAACTTAGGCGAACGTATTCAAGGTCCGCGGCGGCGAAGGTAGGCGAGCTTAGGCGGACGTATTGGGCCGGCGAAGCCAGAAAAGTAGACGGCTTGATAACTACCCCCCTCTATCTTTAGTTTCCTTTGTGGAATCCTATGACTCCAACTATAATAGGAGATATCATAATTATAGAAAAGACTATGATTACAGACCACATAACCAACAACAGAACTATGAATATAGACAAAATGATCAAAGGAATAGGCATATATCAAATAGCTTTGAAGCATTAAGAGACACCTCTGATCAAGTAGACAATGATTCATTACACAATACTAATAGTTCTTTTGTAGGCCAAACTATACATCATACAGGACATTAAAAAAAACACTACAAGAACACAAAATTCAATTTGGGAGACGCCCAAAGGAAAAAGAGAAAGAGAGGTAGAAGAGGGAGAAAACCCACAAAAAAGATTAAAATAAATAACTTAGGAACCAACAATAGTACAGGCATATTTAATCTAAGTAATTATAAATTAAATGATGAAGAGGAATCGATCCTTAAAAAAGGTTTAACTTTTGCACCAACATGCAAAATTAATACGTTTCGCAAACTAACATTAAAAAGATATTTTTTAACAACTCCTCTCACAAGAACAACAACTAAACCTAGTAACTACCTCCACTCTAATTTTAATGCAAAGTCTACTTTTTACCCTACTCAAGAGAAGGGAGATTTTATAAAGAACTTTGAACTAAAAGTTAAAGAGGATTTAGATAAGTTGGATATAAGTAGTAAAATAAAAGATCATTTAAAACCAAAAGAACGGAAAATATTAAAATCTTTACAAGAAAATAAAGAAATCATAATTAAAGAAATTGTAATCATGGATACCAAATATTATTTAGAAGAATCATATAGACTCCTATTGGATAAGACTACTTATACCCAACTTAAACAGAATCCTACTGATGTTAAAAAAAAGAAATTGAATATAATGTTAGATCAAGCTAAAACATTAGGTGTCCTTACAGAATCTGAATATTCTTTCTTACAAGAAGACTTCCCAAAAAATCCAACTTTCTACTTTTTACCAAAAATCCACAAGCACCTTACACGTCCCCCAGGATGCCCGATTATTTCAGGAATAGATTCCCTATCATCCAATCTATCCCAATATGTAGATTATTACCTTCAAAGTTATGTAACCAACTTACCATCATACCTTAAAGATGCCACTCACTTTCTTAACCTATTAAATGAAATAGAATGGAAGGACAATTATATTATGGTCACTTGCAATGTTAATTCATTGTATACCAACATTGACCACGATAGGGGATTAAAAGCCATCTCCCATTATTTGGATAGAGATCCCAATTTGATGTATGAGCAGAATAAATTTATTCTAAATAGCATTGAATTTATCCTTATAAACAATAGTTTTGTGTTTAATAGTGAATTCTATCTTCAGATCAGGGGTACCACAATGGGCCAAGGTTCGCTTCCAGCTATGCTAACCTATTTATGGGTTTTTTCAAAGAATTGTTTATGGCTGGTGGCCATTGGGGAGCGAAACTTGTGCTCTATAAAAGATTTATCGATGATATTTTCCTAATCTGGAGAGGTGATCAGGAAATTCTGGAATTGTTCCTAGAGGATATCAACTCAAATACTCTAGGTTTTAAATTCACATATGAATACAGTACTAAAACATTACATTTTCTAGATATCGAAGTAGAAATTGCTAACAATCAAATAAAAACTAAAACTTATTTCAAGTCTATCGACTCTAACAACTTTATTCACTATAACAGCTGCCACCTTAATAGGTGGAAAGATAATATTCCAAAAAGCCAGCTTCTTAGAGTAAGAAAAAACTGTACAGATCTAGAATCTTATGATACACAATCCAATAGATTAAATAGATTCATAGAGAAAGGATATACTCAGAAAAAAACTTATGGATACTATGACATCTGTTAGAAAAATAGATACATCTAGTCTACTTCATAAAAAGAAAATAAATAAAACAAAAAACAAAGCCCCTTTTGGGATTAGCTCACAGAATTCCACAAACCATATCTTTGTCCCCTTTATTACTGAATACAATTCACATCATAAAGAAATCAGAACCATTTTGAATAAACATTGGCACTACATAGAGAAAGATCCTATATTAGGAGATAAAGTGAAAAAACACCCAGATCTCATTTTTAAAAAGGCAAAAAACCTCAAAAGTTATTTGGCACCAAGTGAATTTAAAAAAAACTACTGATAATTTAATAGATATAGATGTAAAAAGAGAGAAATCTGTTTTTTTCCCATGTCACACATGTAAATCATGTAAATCAAGTAATAAAATAAAGAAAATAGTATCTACCAATACTCAGTTTACTTTTACAATTAGATACATTATTAAATGTAATGATTCAAATGTGATATATTGCATTAAATGTTCATGTGATTTATTTTACATTGGACAAACAAGCCATTTATTAAGAGATAGAATCAGGGAACACATCTGGAATATTGAACACAAGACTACTAAAACAATATTGTACCAACATTTTTCAGAGATCCATCAAGGGGATATTAACTGTTTCCAATTTTGGGGGATTCAAAAGATCAAACCCAACACTAGAGGGGGGGGGGTAATATTGAAAAAATACTTCTAAAAAAGGAGGCTCAACTCATTTTTAATTTTAAAACATTACATCCATTTGGACTTAATAGTGCTTTTGATTTAAATACACTATTATAGGATCAACCTCATTTTTATTACATATGCCATAATTTTGGTATGTAAATACATATATAATCACTTCTTTTTTTCTTTTTTTTTCTTCCATTTTTAAAAAAAATCACTTAATCACTATAGGGATTATCCCTTATATACACATAACGATGATCATATAAAACATCTTTTTTCTTTCAATCCATACACCATAATTCTTCTTTTTTGATATATTTGAATTATAACGATCAACATTATGCTAAATAAAGATAATTTTTATTTTTCAAAATATTTTTATTAGTTTTTCAAATAATCAAGAAATACAACAATTGTACGAACAACTCATACAACACGTTCAAATACACTGGAATGTAGAAGACAGACAATACTATCTTGACGGTAAAACTTATACAGGAAAGTTGCCAATGTCTTGTTGAGGAATCAGGCAATACTGGGTGGAGGCAAGGGGGGGAAGGGGTGAGCAAGGGAAACATTAGGGGGACCCTCATGGGAAAAGTCGAACAAGACGTATCGGGGGTGGGGCAGGAAGCTCTTCCTATAAATCAAGGAGTATTTTATCCTAAGTCTCAAAGCTAGGGAGCCAAGAAGTGTCAAACCTACTCTTCCAGTCGGACCCAATTAGTTCAAAGAGATCAGATCTACCTGACTTATAATAAATGTTTTTCTTTATGGAGTATATGTATGCCATTGTTATTACAATGCGACCAAGCTGCGGTGAGAGATCTTTTCCAAGATCTTGCTATGTTAAGTTTAACCGCGGAAAATAGGTAAAAACTTAGGGTACCATAGTGTTTGGGTAGTTTACATATGCCTAGGTGAAATAAGGCCGTCTCGGAAGTTCTGGGGAGGCTTATACCTATGTTAGCAAGCGTTGAGAAGCATTTATTCCAAATGGGCCTGAGCTTAGGGCAGCTCCACCAAATGTGAGTCATGTCACCAATAAAGATAATTTTATATATATATTCACTACATTCACGCCTAATGTCTATTATTTATTATCACACATTATACATATAATTATGCCATAGGTTAATAAGATATATATATTTTTTTTAAAATATTTTTTATATATTATATTTTTTATATTTTTAGTAATCCATTGACAATTGGGACATCTGTATGTGTCCGCTATATACAAAAAAGTAATCTCTGTCGTCACACTATAAAGTATTAAAAATGTGTTTTCTATATATGTATATATTTCTACAGCCATATAAGTTTATTTGACTTAAAGCACTGATTGTTTAATTATTGAATTATTTATAATGGGTTATTATGTATATATTTTTTCATTTTACCATCCATGGTCAGCATATAGCAAATTACTCTTTGCACATATGCACATCAACCCACAAATAGTTAACATGATGTCAAAACACACCTCTTTTTTGATTCAGCTGATGCTGATTATACATTATTCTATTCATCTACATTTCCCTATATAAGGACACTTGTTATACATAGTAAGCATCTTGATAAAGGCAGTTTAGTCAGCCGAAACACGTAGAACTTGCTTACTAAAGTGGACGCCACTCACTGTTGTCATTTGCACATATACAGGTTCATCTCTATCGCTATAAAACTGATTGGACTTAGACATATGAATAATTCCTATGTGCATAGACTTTGATTTTATCTGCTGAATATCAGTGTGTTTCATTCCATGTTCAATTTTATGACACATATACAGGTTCATCTCTATCTCTACAATTCACATTTGAGTTAGACATATGAATAATTCCTGTGTGTCTGTTCTCTGTTTTAAGCTTACTTGGGTTTAATGTCTGTTTTAATCTATTTAACAAACCATATGATCCAATCCTGAATGCCCTTGTATGAACAGACTTTACATAATAAGATTGCTGTGGATACATCGATTCACCTGAAAACCACAAAGGAAACTAAAGCTAGAGGATCCGCTATCATAATCTTTGCTACAAGGCTAAATCTACAAAGTGATACAAAATTTCTCCGGTGATAATCACATAGACGGATACAAAATACTTCCTCTGGTAACTATTGGATCCTTTGCCTTGGTCAGGTGACGTGACGTCACAACCAACTGCTCTCTTTCACGGCTTTCTCCAACGGACATTTCACCGGGTTTGTTCCTTTGCATATCCTCCGGTTTCAGGATTTTCTAACCTCAGTCTGTGCACAGCAGAATATCCCCTATTTCTGGACATAACCAGTTTAAGTGTTGTTTCTTTTTTGTTATATGTTATTTACAAACACGCTACATCTGTTTGTTCTCTTTTGTATTTTTTTACTTGCTTGCTGCTCTGTCAGTAATTTGATTTTCTAAAGAGCTATTGATTTTAGTAAATATTTACTATATGCTATTTTAGATTGGATGCCGGCATCGTTATTACTTGATTAATTATTTTTATCATTTTATTGTTCTTACATATTGCTCCTATCACCTGTTTGTTTATTGCGGATATATTAAATGCCCTAAAATCTATATATTTTTGTTTTCTATATACATAAGTTTATAAATGAATTATTTTATATTATATACACTTTTTATATATTTTATTGGTTGGCTCTCTTTTAGAGCGCTTGTCCCAATCTCTGTTTTTTGTTTTTACATTTTTGTCTGGATTTTGAGAGTATTTAGACAAATCAGGGACTTAAGCACGTAACCATATAGATAGCACTCACACCACCACCTTGTCTCTTTTTTTCTAATACACTGGAACTCACAAACAGGTCTGAGACAACACAAGGGCAAAGCATACTGAACAGAGGCCCTTTAAATAATAAGTGATGACATCACAATTCTGAGACTGCAACCTGTCTCACACGGATGATGTACACCAGTCTGGCCATAAAAGGGCGTGCAGGAAATGAGCAGCATCACACACTATGCACCAGGGTCAGCAAGAGAGGTGAGTAAAATGGCTGCCAGCAGCACATGGCAAACAAAGCAGGGAAAAAAATTCCTACATTATATGTGTATGTATATATATATATATATATATATATATATATATATATATGTATATGTGTATATATATATATCTATATATATATATCTATATATATATGTGTATATATATATATCTATATATATATATGTATGTATGTATGTATATATATGTATATAAATATATACATATATATATATAACACACAGACAGCTAGATTACGAGTTTTGCGTTTTTAGTGAAAAAGCATTGTTATACTTTATAACGCTGCTTTTTCCCTAACGCCGCTATTACAAGTCTTGCATGTATAGGTGTACCGCACGCCTTTTTGTCAGTCATGCAACCTCAGTACCGCACTTTTAAAAAAAAGTCCTTTTTCAATGGGACTTCCATAGCACCGGTATTACAAGTTTGCCTGGGAGGCCAAATGTAAGCGGTACACCCTATACTGACAAGATCTGTACCGCCATCTAAAGTCAGTAGTTATGAGTTTTATGTTACAAAGCTGTAGCATAAAACTCATAACTAAACTGTTACAAAGTACACTAACACCCATAAACTACCTATTAACCCCTAAACTGAGGCCCTCCGGCATCGCAAACACTATAATAAAATTATTAACCCCTAATCTGCCGCTCCGGACATCGCCGCCACTAATAAAATGTATTAACCCCTATTCCGCCGCTCCCCGACATCGTCGCCACTATAATAAACCTATTAACCCCTAAACCGCTGCCCTCCCGTGTTGCAAACACTATTTAAATGTTATTAACCCCTAATCTGCCGTCCGCCCACACCGCTGCTATAATAAACCTATTAACCACTAAACCGCAAGCCCCCCACAATGAAATATACTAAAATAAATTATTAACCCCTAAACCTCTGACCTCCCACATCACTAACTCTACATAAATATATTAACCCCTAATCCTAACCCTAACGTAACCCTAACCCCAACGTAACCCTAAGACAATTATTACCTACATAATTCCTATTTAAAACTAAATACTTACTTACCTGTAAAATAAAACCTAAGCTACCTACAAAATAACTAATAGTTATAATATTGTAGCTATCTTAGGTTTTATTTTTATTTCACAGGTAAGTTTGTATTTATTTTAACTAGGTAGACTACTTAGTAAATCGTTAATAACTATTTACTAGCTACGAACTTAAAATAAATACAAAGTTACCTGTAAAATAAAACCTAACCCGCCTTACATTAAAACCTAACATTACAATAAAATAAAATAAATTAATAAAATACAATTATCTAAATTGCAAAAAATAAAATAAACACTAAATTACACAAAATAAAGAAATGAAATTATCAAAAATAAAAAAGGTCCCCCAAAATAAAAAAAACCCCTAACTTACACTAAACTGCCAATGGTCCTTAAAAGGGCCTTTTGTGGTTCACTACCCCAAAGAAATCATCTCTTTTACCAGTAAAAAAAATAAAATTCTATCTAAATAAACCTAAGCTAACCATTGCCCTGAAAAGGGCATTTGGATGGGCATTGCCCTTAAAAGGGCATTTAGCGTCTTTTACGGTGCCCAAACCCTAAGCTAAAAATAAAACCCACCCAATAAACCCTTAAAATAAACTAACACTAACCCCCGACGATCCACTTGCAGTTTTCGAAGACCGGACATCCGTCCTCATCCAGGTGGCAGAAGTCTTCATCCAAGCAGGCAGAAGTACTCATCAAAGCTGGCAGAAGTCTTCATCCAGGCGGGCAGAAGTCCTCATCGAAGCTGGCAGAAGTCTTCATCCAAGCGGGCAGAAGTCTTCATCCAGACGGCATCTTCTAGCTTCATCCATCAGGCGCGGAGCGGGTCCATCTTCAAGACATCCGGCGCAGAGCATCCTCTTCTTCCGATCGTCGCTGTAAAATGAAGTTCACTTTAAGTGACGTCATCCAAGATGGCGTCCCTTATATTCAGATTGGCTGATAGAATTCAGCCAATAGGAATTAAAGGGGAAAAAATCCTAATAGCTGTTGAAATTAGCCAATAGGATTGAGCTTTCATACTATTGGCTGATCCAATCAGCCAATAGGACTGAGCTTGCATTCTATTGGCAGATTGGAATTTAAAATAAATACAAACTTACCTGTGAAATAAAAATAAAACCTAAGATAGCTACAATATTATAACTATTATTCATTTTGTATCTAGCTTAGGTTTTATTTTACAGGTAAGTATGTTTGTAGTTTTAAATAAGAATTATTTAGGTAATAATTGTAAGGTTTATTTAGATTTATTTTAATTAACTAAGTTTGGGGGTGTTCGGGTTAGGGTTAGGTTTAGGAGTTAATATATTTATGTAGTGTTAGTGATGTGGGAGGCCAGAGGTTTAGGGGTTAATAACTTTAGTATAGTGGCAGCGACAATGGGGGCGGCAGATTAGGGGCTAATAAGTGTAGGTAGGTGGCGGCGATGTTAGGGCCAGCAGGTTAGGGGTTAATAAATTTATGTAGGTGGCGTCAATGTTGGGGGCGGGAAGATTAGGGGTTAATAACTGTAATGTAGGTGGCAGCGATGTTAGGGGCAGCAGATTAGGTGTTAATAACTGTAATGTAGGTGGCGGCGATGTTAGGGGTGGCAGATTAGGGGTTAATAACTTTAATATAGGTGGCGGCGATGTTAGGGGTGGCGGATTAGGGGTTAATTGTTTTATTTAGGTGGCGGAGATGTTGGGGGCGGCAGATTAGGGGTTAATAACATTATGTAGGGTTCGGGCAATGTCGGGGGCGGCAGATTAGGGGTGTTTAGACATGGTTTTTATGTTAGGGTGTTAGGTTTAAATGTAAGTTTTTCTTTCCCCATAGACATCAATGAGGCTGCGTTACGGAGCTTTTGTTTCCGTGATCGCAGGTGTTAGGCTTTTTTTTTGCCGGCTCTCCCCACTGATGTCTATGGAGAAATCGTGCACAAGCACATCAAAGCAGCGCTTGTATTTGGGTGAAGTATGGAGCTCAACGCCACCATATCGCCCGCTCAAGCCGGGTTTTTTTAAACCTGTAATATCAGCGCTATAGGGAGGTGAAATACCGCCGCATTTGTGACGGTCGTTAATTTCCCTATAGCGCTCAAAACTTGTAATCTAGCTGAGAGAAAGTCCAGCACTCATTTACAATCTCTCAGCTAAGATTAAAATAAAAAATAGAAGGTTTATTTACCTGTGCACCCTTCACTTTTGTTGGATTGAGAGCTTACATTGTGTGGCTGCTTTTGGGGGACACAGGTTTTGGAAGGAACCTTGACGAGGTACCTGAGCGTGTCCCATTTGTCAAAATGTGGTAACCCTTTAATTTTTTATTTTAATCTTAGCTGAGAGATTGTGAGTGAGTGATGTACTTTCTCTGTGTGTTTTTTTAATAATTTATTTTGCAATTTTCACTATTGTCATTGCACCCAGGCCTGTCTGTGCTTAAAGGGACAGTCAACACAAGATTTTTTGTTGTTTTAAAAGATAGATAATTCCTTTTATTACCCATTTCCCAGTTTTGCATTACCAACACTGTTATATTAATATACTTTTTACCTCTGTGATTAACTTGTATCTAAGCATATTCTGACAGCCCCCTGATCACATGACATTTTATTTATTATCTATTGACTTTCATTTTAGCCAATTAGTGCAGCGTCTGCCACAATTCACGGGCGTGATCACAATGTTATCTATATGATTTACATGAACTAGCTCTCCCCTGTTGTGATAAGCAAATAAAAAAAAATGTGAGAAGAGGTGGCCTTCAAGGGCTTAGAAATTATCATATGAACCCTCCTAGGTTTAGCTTTCAACTAAGAATACCAAGAGAACAAAGCAAAATTGATGATAAAAGTAAATTGGAAAGTTGTTTAAGATTACGAGAGAGAGAGAGCGAGAGAGAGAGAGAGAGAGAGAGAGAGAGAGAGAAGAGAGAGAATGAGAATATATGAATGCAGTTAAAAGTAACCTTCTAATTTTCTCATATCGACAATTCGTCATCATTCTCTTGCTATCTGGATTTAAAAAGCAAGATTGTAATATTTAAAGATGTGATATTTTTTGTTCTCAACCTGGGTTGTTCTTGCTGATTTTTGGAAAAATGCATCTACCATTAAACAAGTGCTGTCCATGACTATGAACCATAAATGAATGCTCTCCTTAGCTTAGTTGCCTTATTTTTCAAATAAAGATAGCTAGAGAATAAATATAATTTGCTAATATGAGAAAATAGTGTGGTAGTGTGTCATCACAGCAGCAGTGCTGGTAGATGCTGGAAAACAGATAAATTAAAAAATGAGTACAAATATTATTGCATATAATAATGTCAATAAAACAAAAGGCCTATAATTTCAAACAAAATAATTTGCGACATGAAAAAACGCATGTAATAGAATTTTAATTACCTGAACACTTGTCAGTATCATGCCCAACCAAATCCAGACCGAGCGTCATATTTGCCCCCAACGTCTCCATCAGCTGAGTCTCGTATGAAGAAAGCTCAGCTGTATACGGCTCACCACCACCTGTAGTGCGTGCAGACTGCCTCTCCCTGGCCAGCTTGACCTTCAAGATTCTCTTGATGTCCGAGAACCTTTTTTTACAGTGCTCCACAGATTTCGCATGAGCCCCTTCGGTGGAGACACTGCCAGCTATTTCTTTCCAGATCTGTTGTTTTCTAGAGAGAGGTCTGTTGGGCTTTGGAACCAAAAATAAAATCATAGTTATCCAAAACCTTTGTGACTAGAACTCTGTTCTGTTCAAAATGTAACTGTATATTGCGCCCGGATTTTGTCTTGCCAGTCTCCACAGACGCCATATACAGTCCAATAAATAAAATACAAGAAAGTCGCAGAAAAAAAAACAATTACTTTTAATCAGCTCACACATACAAGCTTAGTAAGAAACACGTATTAGACTCCATTTTCATCCCCCTTTTATAGTTAGTCAATACGTAAACAATCAGTCGTTAACAATTATACAATCATCAATTAAAATTTGTTACAGTATTAGTTTTATTGACGCAGTTATTGAATTATTTTCGTACATCCTATTCATAAGGCCGTCATTGGTAATGCATATAATATTAAATGTTCAGATAAGTGATTTTTAAAATGAACTTTTTTTATTAAAATGATTATTGTTATATAATCAATAACTTCATCAATCCAATTAGTTAACATTGATTCAATATACTTATTCAAGTAAATATACATTCAGATTTGTTTTATACAAGGATCATTAGCGAAGGAGAAAAAAATATATTGTTACAGGATAAACTTTCATAACTCAGTCAGTAGTGACGCATATTATATAATATGATTACAGTTTCAATGTGGATTACATAGCAATGGTCATGAACACATGATGAATATAATCCACCAATCAAACATTAATAATTTGTTTCCGCTGTCAATAACCAATCAGATTGCTCTCTACTTGGGATAGTTGTGTCGCACTTAAAAATGAATTTAGAGTGAATTTGTCAGGGTGCCAGGAATCAGACTGAGACGAGAAGTGCAAAAATAATCACACCTTTATTAATAACAAAAAATAATAAAAAGTCCACAAGTCAAATAACAAGCCAGGAGTCAAAACCAGAGCTGGTAGTCAGACGAGCCGAGTCAGGAGCCAAAGTGAATAGTCAGACGAGCCGGAATCAGGAACAAGGAAAACAGCAGTGTCAGGAACAAGCCAGGGATCAGGAACCAGGAAGGATGTCAGGCAGCCAGGTAATACACAGGAACTCTCACAAACAGGTCTGAGACAACGCAAAGGCAAAGCATACTGAACAGAGGCCTTTAAATAATAAGTGATGACATCACAATTCTGAGACTGCATCCTGTCTCACATGGATGATGCACACCAGTCTGGCCATAAAAGGAAGTGCAGGAAGTGAGCAGCATTCCCCACAATGCACCATAGTCAGGAAGAGAGGTGAGTAAAATGGCTGCCAGCAGCACATGGCAAACACAACAGGGAAAAAACCCTGACAGAATTTAAGAGTTAGAGATGACGCGACCTCCAGTTTTTTCTAATGGAGAATTACTGATTTTGGTTTACGGATTGATCACTATTTCCCGAGGAGGATTGGAGGAGTGCGGGGGATAGTGCACAAGGACAGGGACCGCATCATCTATGAGATGATGTGGCGGATGCAGGAGCGTATTAATGGATAGGCCAACAAGGCCGGTTCCTAGAGCGGCAGATTTTGGGGGGCTGCACTTGTCCACACCACACTGCACTTGATAACGCTGCTACGTGCTTTGAAAAAATTACTTTGAGCAGGTGTTCACGTGACCGGCTTTTCACCGAGGTCAACCAGCCTGCTTCCACTATCTGCCACACTTGAAAAGATTTCCCAGAGGCAAAGTATAATGTAGTAAAAAATTTAAATATTTTATTGTTCCAGTCGATAAAACAACCCAGGGGGGGTCCCAGTCAGTCTCAGTAAAACAGCACAAGTGTACTGTGAGTTGACATGTTTCGGCACACAGAATTTTAAGTGCCTAGGGCAGCACAAAACCTAAATATGCCACTGGGCAGATGAGAAGGGTGTCCGGCATTCGACGGTCGCGTCGTCATTGCCTCTGGAGGTTTTCGTACCATAGACAGCGTGAAAAGAAGCGCTACAAGGAGCTTAATCACTCATTAGAGCCTGTAAGTAGCATTTATTATATTGTGTATTACACTTATAAATTATGTATATTTCAATGACACTGAACCTACAAATTTTATTTCATGTTAGAGCATTACATTTAAATCTACTTTCTAATTCATTCATTTTATTTAATTCTATTTCAAGCTTTATTTAAAAATCAAGAATGTAAGTTTAGTAACAGGTCCATTTTATTTTCAAAACACAGGGTGCTGAAACTAAAATTGGCTGCCTCCTTAGTTTAGATACCTTATTTTTCAAATAAAGATAGCCATAGAAAGAAGAAAAATTGATAATACGAGTAAATTAGGTTTATTAAAAATGCATACTCTATCTGAATCATGAAATACAAAAACTAAATATATATATATATATAAATATATATATACTGCATGTGTATATATATATATATATATATATTATTTAAAATAGATTGTTATTTTCATCAGATTAAATAAAGATTACATGCATTACAGCTGCAGATACATTACACAAAAGAAAAAATATCACATGGTTCTAATGTTGACATACAACTTTATATGTTCACAGATCTCAGACGGCCGAGAGACAGAATCCCCTGGTACGTCAGGCCAGTGTCAATGGCCACACCAAGGAGCAACCGCTCTTCTCCCCCACTGTCATTGACACTGCTTGAGGGATGAGTCAGGGACAGATAAGGACGACCCTGATATCCAAGGTAATTTTTAAGTATAATACTATGTTTGCATTATTTAACATTAAAAATGATTTTTCTAAAGGTTCAATCAGGATGCAGGTTAATGTAATGGATTGTGTTTTAGAATTAAAATGTTTGTACAAATTTTTCATCATGTGCTCATAACAGTCTACAGCGATGTGTACAATATAGGCCTTGTGTCACATATTCCTCATACTAACAAGGATTTGTGTTTGTGCTTCATCTCTGACAGACGACCAAGTACCGGGGGAGGATCTTGCCCCAGCCTTCTCTCCGGCGCTGGCAGATGAGGAGGTGTCTGGAGGAGAATGTAAGAAAACGTAATATTAAGTTTTAACAATTGTATCTTGATAATGAATTTGTAGAACATATTTTATTTTTTATTTTTATAGCTCGCGATCAGGGGACACAGACAGAGCCTTTCCTTCAGGATTTGTTCCTGTAACTGGCGGAGGGGCTACAGATTGTTGCCACTGCAGTGCAGGGCCTACAGGAGGCCATACAAAATGTTTTATGAAAAGTTTTACGTCTTTTACAAAAAGTTAAAATGTATTTATAATAAATATATATTTAATCAAAATTAAAGTGCAGCTGTATTAATTTAAATATCATTTTTAAGGGACATGAAAGCAATTTATATGTTGAATGATGTATAAATAGCATGCAATGTGGTAAATTATTCTTTGGTTTTATATATATTTTATATATATATATATATATATATATATATATTATTTCTCTTCATTTTTTTAATATCCTTTGATGAAGAGCATATGCAGATAAACTATGTAGCTGATGATAGATAACTGCACATAGATGACTCATATGATTGGCTTGCACATGTGCATTGTAATTTCTACTAAAAAGGATATCTGAGGAATAATAAAAGTTCAAAGGTTGTAATGTTGCTTGAGATGGTCTTCTATGTCTTCATAATAATATTTCTGATATGAGTTTGATGTCCCTTTAAGAATAGAATTAAAAATATTTTTTTTAAAAAATATGAAAAGAATAATAAATATATATATACATATATATTTACACACATATATATATATACATATATATTTACATACATATATACATAGATACATATATATTTACATGTATATAGATACATATATATATATATATATATATATATATATATATACATACATACATACACAAAAGTATGTATGTACAATATTAAAAATAATTTGAATACTTCACTCTCCCCTTCGCACCAAATATGTTGAATATACTTGAGTCATTGATCGCTCATCAGAACATGTAAGTGCCATTTGTTACATTTAGTAATATACTTTGGAAGTATGTATATGTGAAATTAGTATTAAAGATAAACATTGATGCTGACATTAGGAAACACAGTGTAATATTTTAGACAATGATTTTAAAATTTGAATTGATGTTTGATTCAATATAATCTTAAAATGATAGCTCAAAGGGATAGCCCACCTAACATTAAACTGTCATGATTCAGATACAGCAGAAATTAAAATCACCTCTTTACTGTCAGTGTATTTCTTCCTTCTCTTGAATTTCTTTTTCAGTAACAAATGTCATTTTATATGCCAGCCCATTTTATAACACCTGTGTAGGGGTGGTTTTTAAAACTAGATTGCAGTCAGGAGGTACAGAGAGAAAACTGTCCCAGCTCTTAAAATATCCATTGATTGCAAATAAATACATATGATACCCTAATTACATGCTATAGCCGCAATTATTCCTGCTCAGAATAATAATAAATTTACACTATATACATATAGTGGTATAAATAAACACAGAGATATGACAGACAACATTGTTTAGAACAAACTTAGGGAACTTAGAGGGAAATGTAAATATGTTTGCAAAAGATTTCTGACATAACACACACACATATAGATATATATACTGTATATATATATATATATATATATATATATATACACAAGTATGTGCAAAGATATATGTACAAATTCTAGCATTAATAATTATTTATATAAAAAAAGAGATAAAAGCATATCATAACTTCTAGAAATACAAATACACATTCATTTATGTGAAAGTATCATATAACAAATAAATATAAAAATAACTTTCTATAAGATATTGTTTGTTGAGGTATAAATGTAGCTATTTCTTGGACAATAACAGATGAAAAATAAAAGATTAGCTTTAGAGAAATGTGCTTGTTCATGGACAGTAATGAAATGGTATAAATAAAGTTGGGAAAAATCAGAAAAACCGCGACATCGATGACTGTTAACAACAGTGTTTTTGACGTTTTTTTTTTTATAAATAAGGAAATCGTATGTAGATCCGCATCAGCGATGTCTGGCGAGTGTATTGACGCCGGCGAATGCACTGAGATTGATGCTTTGATAAATATACCCCCATATGTATGACATTTTTTATAAATGCTACCTGTGTGTTTAATTATAAACACATATTGATTGATTGCCACTCACAGTGCTCCTTTTACAAAAATGCTTAAGAATTCATTATTAAATTATCAGAATTTATTTTAAAGCACAAAATACTACTTTCTCATGTCTGACAATATTGTTATGATATTATACTTTAATCATCATAGCCATTATCTAAATCTAGCTTATAATGCATCTGTGTTAATGATTTAAAATTATGAATGGGGTGTTTTTAAAGAAATTATATATATATATATATATATATATATATATATATACTATATATATATATATATATATATATATATATATATATATATATATATATATATATAAATGTGGAGTCTCAATTAACCGGCACCCATGGGGATCGGTAGATTCCGGATAAGTGTATTCCTGGTTACTTGAGAGTCACTATTAAAAATAGGTCTAACATGGGCAGGAGCCGGTTAGAGGCGCACACTAGACGTATCGTATGAGGCAGACTTCAACAGGATGCTCAATCAATAACAAATTTCCAGAATGTCTCAATCTCTTGCTGAAAACAATGTGTTTATTCAGGAAATAAAATGCATTCGGCTAGATTACGAGTTTTGCATTATGAGTAAAAAAGCAGCGTTAAGCTTCATAACGCTGCATTTTTATTACCGCTGCTATTACGAGTCTTGTAGGTACAGCTGTCCCACACACTTTTTTGGACGTACCGCAAATTAACTTACGCAATTTCCGTAAAGTCTTTTTTCAATGGGACTTCCATTGCGCCGGTATTACAAGCTTCTTTTTTAAGGCCAAAAAGTGAGCGGTACAGCCTATCCCACAAGATTCGTAACACATTCAGTCAGTAGTTATGAGTTTTACACTACAAAGCTGTAGCATAAAACTCATAACTAAAGTGCTAAAAAGTACACTAACACCCATAAACTACCTATTAACCCCTAAACCGAGGCCCTCCCGCATCGCAAACACTAAAATAAAATGATTAACCCCTAATCTGCCGCTACCGACATCGCCGCCACTAGAATAAACATATTAACCCCTAAACTGCCACACTCCCGCCTCGCAAACACTTTTTAAATATTATTAACCACTAATCTGCCGCCCCTAACATCGCCGCCACCTACCTACATTTATTAACCCCTAATCTGCCGCTCCCCAACGACGACGCCACTATATTAAATTTATTAACCCCTAAACCTAAGTCTAACCCTAATACCCCTAACTTAAATATAATTAAAATAAATCTAACTAAAAATTCCTATCATTAACTAAATAATTCCTATTTAAAACTAAATACTTACCTGTAAAATAAACCCTAAGCTAGCTACAATATAACTTATAGTTACATTGTATCTAGCTTAGGCTTTATTTTTATTTTACAGGCAAGTTTGTATTTATTTTAACTAGGTAGAATAGTTACTAAATAGCTATTAACTATTTACTATCTACCTAGCTAAAATAAATACAAATTTACCTGTAAAATAAAACCTAACATGAGTTACACTAACACCTAACCTTACACTACAATTAAATAAATTACCTAAATTAAATACAATTACCTAAATTACAAAAAAAAACAAATACTAAATTAAACAAAATAAAAAAACAAATTACCAGATATTTAAACTAATTACACCTAATCTAATAGCCCTATCAAAATAAAAAAAGCCCCCCCCAAAAAAATAAAAAAAACCTAGCCTAAACTAAACTACCAATAGCCCTTAAAATGGCCTTTTGCAGGGCATTGCCCCAAAGAAATCAGCTTTTTTACTTGAAAAAAAAAAAAAATACAACAACCCCCCAACAGGAAAACCCACCACCCACACAACCAACCCCCCAAATAAAACCCTAACTAAAAAAACCTAAGCTCCCCATTGCTCTGAAAAGGGCATTTGTATGGGCATTGCCCTTAAAAAGGCATTTAGCTCTATTGCGGCCCAAACCCGAACCTAAAAATAGAACCCACCCAATAAACCCTTAAAAAAATGAAGAATGAATGTTTCTTTAAGTGACGTCATCCAAGATGGTTTCCCCTAGATTCCGATTGGCTAATAGAATTCTATCAGCCAATCAGAATTAAGGTTGAAAAATTCCTATTGGCTGATGAAATCAGCCAATAGGATTGAGCTGGCATTCTATTGGCTGATTGGAACAGCCAATAGAATGCAAGCTCAATCCTATTTTGAAGATAGAAGATTTTCAGATAAAAGAGCTGATTTAATTTGGGCAATGCCCCGCAAAAGGCCCTTTTAAGGGCTATTGGTAGTTTAGTTTAGGCTAGGGTTTTTTTATTTTGGGGGGGCTTTTTTTATTTTGATAGGGCTATTAGATTAGGTGTAATTAGTTTAAATATCTTGTAATTTGTTTTTTATTTTGTGTAATTTAGTGTTTGTTTTTGTAATTTAGGTAATTGTATTTAATTTAGGTAATTTATTTAACTGTAGTGTAAGGTTAGGTGTTAGTGTAACTCAGGTTAGGTTTTATTTTACAGGTAAATTTGTATTTATATTAGCTAGGTAGTTATTAAATAGTTAACAACTATTTAGTAACTATTCCGCCTAGTTAAAATAAATACAAACTTGCCTGTAAAATAAAAATAAACCCTAAGCTAGCTACAATGTAACTATTAGTTATATTGTAGCTATCTTAGGGTTTATTTTATAGGTAAGTATTTAGTTGTAAATAGGAATTATTTAGTTAATGATAGGAATTTTTAGTTAGATTTATTTTAATTATATTTAAGTTAGGGGGTGTTAGGGTTAGGGTTAGACTTAGGTTTAGGGGTTAATAAATTTAATATAGTGGCGGCGACGTTGGGGATAGCAGATTAGGGGTTAATAATATTTAACTAGTGTTTGCGAGCCGGGAGTACAACAGTTTAGGGGTTAATATGTGTAGGTAGGTTGCGGCGACATTGGGGGCGGCAGATTAGGGGTTAAAAAATATAATGTAGGTGTCGGCGATGTTGGGGGCAGCAGATTAGGGGTTAATAAGTATAATGTAGGTGTCGGCGATGTCTGGAGCGGCAGATTAAGGGTTGATAAATATAATGTAGGTGTTGGTGATGTCGGGGGCGGCAGATTAGGGGTTAATAAGTGTAAGATTAGGGGTGTTTAGACTTGGGGGTTCATGTTAGGGTGTTAGGTGTAAACATAAATTTTCTTTCCCCATAGGAATCAATGGGGCTGCGTTACGGAGCTTTACGCTGCTTTTTTGCAGGTGTTAAGCTTTTTTTCAGCCGGCTCTCACCATTGATGTCTATGGGGAAATTGTGCACGAGCACGTACAACCAGCTCACCCCTGACTTAAGCAGTGCTGGGATTGGAGTGCGGTATGGAGCTCAATTTTGTTCTACGCTCACTTCTTGCCTTTTAACGCCGGGTTTAGGAAAACCTGTAATACCAGCGCTGTAGGTAAGTGAGCGGTGACAATAACGTGCAAGTTAACACCGCACCCCTCATAACACAAAACTCGTAATCTAGCTGATTCTTTTCAGCAAGAGATTGATCCGTTCTGTGAATTTGTTATTGATTGAGCATCCTGTTGAAGTGGATCCTCCCATTGGGCTCTCCCTTGCCAGTAGGTGCTCCTGTATATTTTCTGTATCTATTACCGTTTGTCTAATAAGTGCGTTAGTGTAGCAGATAAGTGTGTCTATCATCTCTCTATTTACCGCAGCTCCTGCTGTTTAAAGAGATCCGGACTGTTTCTTTATGCTCTAACATGTTTAAAAAAAAAATCTGGTTGCTTGAGAGTGCTGGTTGCTTGAGTTCTGGATAATCGAGATTCTACTGTATTAGTATATATATATATCTTTATTGGGCCTGATGATAGAAAGCTCTTCTCTCAGATGGGATAGTATAAAATGATCCTCCAGCAATGTGAAATCCCTCATAATAGACTAATAAAGCAGATATTGCTATACTTCTCCAAGGAGCTTTCCCTGCATTTGAGGATGTGAATGAGTGGTAAGCCCTGTGCAATATAACACTATATGCCATAAGAATTTTGCTACATTTGCACTTTATGGTTTGTATTTTATATCACTTCAGACTTCAGATTTGGGGGCCTAGTTATCAAGCCGTCAACCTCAAATACGCTGCGTATTCCGCAGCGTATTTGTGGCGAGGCTGATACGCCTTAGTTATCAAAGGCTCGAGACCGGCAAAAGTAGAATTTTGTGACGTAAGCTTCGATCCGCCGGACTCAGTCCGACACAGATCGATTCTTACGTCACTCCAGATGTTCCGCACACAAGTGCGGCACATTCTCACTACTTTTGCTAGCTATCAAAAAACTAGCAGGTACGCTCGGCACTTTTACGGCCCAGCGTACCTGGTTTTCAAAGCGCCAGCCTGGAGGCGGCGGATCCCATAGGAATCAATGGGAGTCTGACCATAGCGAAAGTACAAGTTCGCTGCTGACAGACATCCCATTGATTTCTATGGGAGCTGTCTACACCTAACACCCTAACATGTACCCCGAGTCTAAACACCACTAATCTGACCCCCCCTACACTGCCGCAACTAAATAAAGTTATTACCCCCTAAACCGCCGCTCCCGGAGCCCACCGCAAGCTACTCTATACATATTAACCCCTAAACCGCCGCTCCCGGAGCCCACCGCAACTATAATAAATGTATTAACCCCTAAACCGCCGCTCCCTGAACCCGCCGCAACCTATATTAAATGTATTAACCCCTATCCTGCCCCCCCTACACCGTCGCCACCTATAATAAATTTATTAACCCCTATCCTGCCCCCCACTACGCCGCCGCCATTGTAATAAAATTATTAACCCCTAAACCTAACCCTAACCCTAACGCCCCCTAACTTAAATATTAATTAAATAAATCTAAATAAATTAACTCTTATTAACTAAATGAATCCTATTTAAAACTAAATACTTACCTTTAAAATAAACCCTAATATAGCTACAATATAAATAATAATTATATTCTAGCTATTTTAGGATTTATTTATATTTTACAGGTACCTTTCAATTTATTTTAACCATGTACAATAACTATTAAATAGTTATTAACTATTTAATAGCTTACCTAGCTAAAATAAAGAGAAATGTACCTGTGAAATAAATCCTAACCTAAGTTACAATTACACCTAACACTACACTATACTTTAATAAATTATTCCTATTTAAAAATAAATACTTACCTGTAAAATAAACCCTAAGATAGCTACAATGTAATTAATAATTATATTATAGCTATCTTAGGATTTATATTTATTTTACAGGTAACTTTGTATTTATTTTAGCTAGTTAGAATAGTTATTAAATAGTTATTAACTATTTAATAACTACCTAGCTAAAAGAAATACAAAATTACCTGTAAAATAAATCCTAACTTAAGTTACAATTAAACCTAATACTACACTATCATTAAATTAACTAAATAAACTACCTACAAAGAACTACAATGAAATACAATTACATAAACTAACTAAAGTACAAAAAAATAAAAAAAGCTAAGTTACAAAAAAAAAAAAATTAAGTTACAAACATGTTAAAAATATTACAACAATTTTAAGCTACTTACACCTAATCTAAGCCCCCTAATAAAATAACAAACCCCCCCAAAATAAAAAAATTCCCTACCCTATTCTAAATTACATAAATTTCAAAGCTCTTTTACCTTACCAGCCCTTAAAAGGGCCATTTGTGGGGGCATGCCCCAAAAAGTTCAGCTCTTTTGCCTGTAAAATAAAAATACAACCCCCCCCCAACATTAAAACCCACCACCCACATACCCCTAATCTAACCCAAACCCCCCTTACAAAAACCTAACACTAATCCCCTGAAGATCATCCTACCTTGAGTCGTCTTCACTCAGCCGAGCCACCGATGGAACTGAAGAGGACATCCAGAGCGGAAGAAGTTAATCCTCCAAGCGGCGCTGAAGAAATCTTCCATCCGATGAAGTCATCATCCAGGCGGCGCTGAAGAAGTCTTCGATCCGGCCGATGTCATCTTCAAAGAGGCGCTGAAGAGGTCTTCTATCCGGGCGAAGTCATCTTCCAAGCCGGGTCTTGAATCTTCCTTCCGCCGACGCGGAACCACCTTCTTCACCGACGGACTACGACGAATGACGGCTCCTTTAAGGGACGTCATCCAAGATGGCGTCCCCTCAATTCCGATTGGCTGATAGGATTCTATCAGCCAATCGGAATTAAGGTAGGAAAATCTGATTGGCTGATGGAATCAGCCAATCAGATTCAAGTTCAATCCGATTGGCTGATCCAATCAGCCAATCAGATTGAGCTCGCATTCTATTGGCTGATCGGAACAGCCAATAGAATGCGAGCTCAATCTGATTGGCTGATTCCAACAGCCAATCAGATTTTCCTACCTTAATTCCGATTGGCTGATAGAATCCTATCAGCCAATCAGAATTGAGGGGACGCCATCTTGGATGACGTCCCTTAAAGGAGCCGTCATTCGTCGTAGTCCGTCGGTGAAGAAGGTGGTTCCGCGTCGGCGGAAGGAAGATTCAAGACCTGGCTTGGAAGATGACTTCGCCCGGATAGAAGACCTCTTCAGCGCCTCTTTGAAGATGACATCGGCCGGATCGAAGACTTCTTCAGCGCCGCCTGGATGATGACTTCATCGGATGGAAGATTTCTTCAGCGCCGCTTGGAGGATTAACTTCTTCCGCTCCGGATGTCCTCTTCAGTTCCATCGGTGGCTCGGCTGAGTGAAGACGACTCAAGGTAGGATGATCTTCAGGGGATTAGTGTTAGGTTTTTGTAAGGGGGGTTTGGGTTAGATTAGGGGTATGTGGGTGGTGGGTTTTAATGTTGGGGGGGGGTTGTATTTTTATTTTACAGGCAAAAGAGCTGAACTTTTTGGGGCATGCCCCCACAAATGGCCCTTTTAAGGGCTGGTAAGGTAAAAGAGCTTTGAAATTTATGTAATTTAGAATAGGGTATGGATTTTTTTTATTTTGGGGGGGTTTGTTATTTTATTAGGGGGCTTAGATTAGGTGTAAGTAGCTTAAAATTGTTGTAATATTTTTAACATGTTTGTAACTTAATTTTTTTTTTTTTGTAACTTAGCTTTTTTTATTTTTTGTACTTTAGTTAGTTTATGTAATTGTATTTCATTGTAGTTCTTTGTAGGTAGTTTATTTAGTTAATTTAATGATAGTGTAGTATTAGGTTTAATTGTAACTTAAGTTAGGATTTATTTTACAGGTAATTTTGTATTTCTTTTAGCTAGGTAGTTATTAAATAGTTAATAACTATTTAATAACTATTCTAACTAGCTAAAATAAATACAAAGTTACCTGTAAAATAAATATAAATCCTAAGATAGCTATAATATAATTATTAATTACATTGTAGCTATCTTAGGGTTTATTTTACAGGTAAGTATTTATTTTTAAATAGGAATAATTTATTAAAGTATAGTGTAGTGTTAGGTGTAATTGTAACTTAGGTTAGGATTTATTTCACAGGTACATTTCTCTTTATTTTAGCTAGGTAAGCTATTAAATAGTTAATAACTATTTAATAGTTATTGTACATGGTTAAAATAAATTGAAAGCTACCTGTAAAATAAAAATAAATCCTAAGATAGCTAGAATATAATTATTATTTATATTGTAGCTATATTAGGGTTTATTTTAAAGGTAAGTATTTAGTTTTAAATAGGATTCATTTAGTTAATAAGAGTTAATTTATTTAGATTTATTTAATTAATATTTAAGTTAGGGGGGCGTTAGGGTTAGGGTTAGGTTTAGGGGTTAATAATTTTATTACAGTGGCGGCGGCGTAGTGGGGGGCAGGATAGGGGTTAATAAATTTATTATAGGTTGCGGCGGGTTCATGGAGCGGCGGTTTAGGGGTTAAACTATTTATTTAGTTGCGGAGAGGTGCGGGATCAGCAGGATAGGGGTTAATAATTTTATAATAGAGGGCGACGGTATAGGGGGGGCAGGATAGGGGTTAATAGGTATAATGTAGGTGGCAGCGGTGTCCGGGAGCGGCGGTTTAGGGGTTAATACATTTATAAGAGTTGCGGCGGGGTCTAGGAGCGGCGGTTTAGGGGGTAGTAACTTTATTTAGTTGCGGGAGGTTCCGGGGGCGCCGGTATAGGGGGTAGAACAGTGCAGTTTAGTGTGAGTGCTTAGTGACAGGCTAGCAATAAAGCTGGGAAAAAGCCGAAGGGCAGCGAGATCGGATGAGTGATAACTGTCACAGTCCGCTGCTCATCGCCCCGCGGCTTTTTGACAGCTTTATTTGATAACTTAGGCGTATTTTTTCAGGTCCGCGGCGGCGAAGGTAGGCGAGCTTAGGCGGACGTATTGGGCCGGCGAAGCCAGAAAAGTAGATGGCTTGATAACTAGCCCCCAGGGGGGGCTAGTTATCAAGCCGTCTACTTTTCTGGCTTCGCCGGCCCAATACGTCCGCCTAAGCTCGCCTACCTTCGCCGCCGCGGACCTGAAAAAATACGCCTAAGTTATCAAATAAAGCTGTCAAAAAGCCGCGGGGCGATGAGCAGCGGACTGTGACAGTTATCACTCATCCGATCTCGCTGCCCTTCGGCTTTTTCCCAGCTTTATTGCTAGCCTGTCACTAAGCACTCACACTAAACTGCACTGTTCTACCCCCTATTCCGGCGCCCCCGGAACCTCCCGCAACTAAATAAAGTTACTACCCCCTAAACCGCCGCTCCTAGACCCCACCGCAACTCTTATAAATGTATTAACCCCTAAACCGCCGCTCCCGGACACCGCTGCCACCTACATTATACCTATTAACCCCTATCCTGCCCCCCCCTATACCGTCGCCCTCTATTATAAAATTATTAACCCCTATCCTGCTGATCCCGCACCTCTCCGCAACTAAATAAATAGTTTAACCCCTAAACCGCCGCTCCATGAACCCGCCGCAACCTATAATAAATTTATTAACCCCTATCCTGCCCCCCACTACGCCGCCGCCACTGTAATAAAATTATTAACCCCTAAACCTAACCCTAACCCTAACGCCCCCCTAACTTAAATATTAATTAAATAAATCTAAATAAATTAACTCTTATTAACTAAATGAATCCTATTTAAAACTAAATACTTACCTTTAAAATAAACCCTAATATAGCTACAATATAAATAATAATTATATTCTAGCTATCTTAGGATTTATTTTTATTTTACAGGTAGCTTTCAATTTATTTTAACCATGTACAATAACTATTAAATAGTTATTAACTATTTAATAGCTTACCTAGCTAAAATAAAGAGAAATGTACCTGTGAAATAAATCCTAACCTAAGTTACAATTACACCTAACACTACACTATACTTTAATAAATTATTCCTATTTAAAAATAAATACTTACCTGTAAAATAAACCCTAAGATAGCTACAATGTAATTAATAATTATATTATAGCTATCTTAGGATTTATATTTATTTTACAGGTAACTTTGTATTTATTTTAGCTAGTTAGAATAGTTATTAAATAGTTATTAACTATTTAATAACTACCTAGCTAAAAGAAATACAAAATTACCTGTAAAATAAATCCTAACTTAAGTTACAATTAAACCTAATACTACACTATCATTAAATTAACTAAATAAACTACCTACAAAGAACTACAATGAAATACAATTACATAAACTAACTAAAGTACAAAAAATAAAAAAAGCTAAGTTACAAAAAAAAAAAAATTAAGTTACAAACATGTTAAAAATATTACAACAATTTTAAGCTACTTACACCTAATCTAAGCCCCCTAATAAAATAACAAACCCCCCCAAAATAAAAAAAATCCATACCCTATTCTAAATTACATAAATTTCAAAGCTCTTTTACCTTACCAGCCCTTAAAAGGGCCATTTGTGTGGGCATGCCCCAAAAAGTTCAGCTCTTTTGCCTGTAAAATAAAAATACAACCCCCCCCCAACATTAAAACCCACCACCCACATACCCCTAATCTAACCCAAACCCCCCTTACAAAAACCTAACACTAATCCCCTGAAGATCATCCTACCTTGAGTCGTCTTCACTCAGCCGAGCCACCGATGGAACTGAAGAGGACATCCGGAGCGGAAGAAGTTAATCCTCCAAGCGGCGCTGAAGAAGTCTTCGATCCGGCCGATGTCATCTTCAAAGAGGCGCTGAAGAGGTCTTCTATCCGGGCGAAGTCATCTTCCAAGCCGGGTCTTGAATCTTCCTTCCGCCGACGCGGAACCACCTTCTTCACCGACGGACTACGACGAATGACGGCTCCTTTAAGGGACGTCATCCAAGATGGCGTCCTCTCAATTCCGATTGGCTGATAGGATTCTATCAGCCAATCAGAATTAAGGTAGGAAAATCTGATTGGCTGATGGAATCAGCCAATCAGATTGAGCTCGCATTCTATTGGCTGTTCCGATCAGCCAATAGAATGCGAGCTCAATCTGATTGGCTGATTGGATCAGCCAATCGGATTGAACTTGAATCTGATTGGCTGATTCCATCAGCCAATCAGATTTTCCTACCTTAATTCCGATTGGCTGATAGAATCCTATCAGCCAATCGGAATTGAGGGGACGCCATCTTGGATGACGTCCCTTAAAGGAGCCGTCATTCGTCGTAGTCCGTCGGTGAAGAAGGTGGTTCCGCGTCGGCGGAAGGAAGATTCAAGACCCGGCTTGGAAGATGACTTCGCCCGGATAGAAGACCTCTTCAGCGCCTCTTTGAAGATGACATCGGCCGGATCGAAGACTTCTTCAGCGCCGCCTGGATGATGACTTCATCGGATGGAAGATTTCTTCAGCGCCGCTTGGAGGATTAACTTCTTCCGCTCCGGATGTCCTCTTCAGTTCCATCGGTGGCTCGGCTGAGTGAAGACGACTCAAGGTAGGATGATCTTCAGGGGATTAGTGTTAGGTTTTTGTAAGGGGGATTTGGGTTAGATTAGGGGTATGTGGGTGGTGGGTTTTAATGTTGGGGGGGGTTGTATTTTTATTTTACAGGCAAAAGAGCTGAACTTTTTGGGGCATGCCCCCACAAATGGCCCTTTTAAGGGCTGGTAAGGTAAAAGAGCTTTGAAATTTATGTAATTTAGAATAGGGTAGGGATTTTTTTTATTTTGGGGGGGTTTGTTATTTTATTAGGGGGCTTAGATTAGGTGTAAGTAGCTTAAAATTGTTGTAATATTTTTAACATGTTTGTAACTTAATTTTTTTTTTTTTGTAACTTAGCTTTTTTTATTTTTTGTACTTTAGTTAGTTTATGTAATTGTATTTCATTGTAGTTCTTTGTAGGTAGTTTATTTAGTTAATTTAATGATAGTGTAGTATTAGGTTTAATTGTAACTTAAGTTAGGATTTATTTTACAGGTAATTTTGTATTTCTTTTAGCTAGGTAGTTATTAAATAGTTAATAACTATTTAATAACTATTCTAACTAGCTAAAATAAATACAAAGTTACCTGTAAAATAAATATAAATCCTAAGATAGCTATAATATAATTATTAATTACATTGTAGCTATCTTAGGGTTTATTTTACAGGTAAGTATTTATTTTTAAATAGGAATAATTTATTAAAGTATAGTGTAGTGTTAGGTGTAATTGTAACTTAGGTTAGGATTTATTTCACAGGTACATTTCTCTTTATTTTAGCTAGGTAAGCTATTAAATAGTTAATAACTATTTAATAGTTATTGTACATGGTTAAAATAAATTGAAAGGTACCTGTAAAATATAAATAAATCCTAAGATAGCTAGAATATAATTATTATTTATATTGTAGCTATATTAGGGTTTATTTTAAAGGTAAGTATTTAGTTTTAAATAGGATTCATTTAGTTAATAAGAGTTAATTTATTTAGATTTATTTAATTAATATTTAAGTTAGGGGGCGTTAGGGTTAGGGTTAGGTTTAGGGGTTAATAATTTTATTACAGTGGCGGCGGCGTAGTGGGGGGCAGGATAGGGGTTAATAAATTTATTATAGGTGGCGACGGTGTAGGGGGGGCAGGATAGGGGTTAATACATTTAATATAGGTTGCGGCGGGTTCAGGGAGCGGCGGTTTAGGGGTTAATACATTTATTATAGTTGCAGTGGGCTCCGGGAGCGGCGGTTTAGGGGTTAATACATTTATTATAGTTGCAGTGGGCTCCGGGAGCGGCGGTTTAGGGGTTAATACATTTATTATAGTTGCGGTGGGCTCCGGGAGCGGCGGATTAGGGGTTAATATGTATAGAGTAGCTTGCGGTGGGCTCCGGGAGCGGCGGTTTAGGGGGTAATAACTTTATTTAGTTGCGGCGGTGTAGGGGGGGTCAGATTAGTGGTGTTTAGACTCGGGGTACATGTTAGGGTGTTAGGTGTAGACAGCTCCCATAGAAATCAATGGGATGTCTGTCAGCAGCGGACTCCCATTGATTCCTATGGGATCCGCCGCCTCCAGGCTGGCGCTTTGAAAACCAGGTACGCTGGGCCGTAAAAGTGCCGAGCGTACCTGCTAGTTTTTTGATAGCTAGCAAAAGTAGTGAGAATGTGCCGCACTTGTGTGCGGAACATCTGGAGTGATGTAAGAATCGATCTGTGTCGGACTGAGTCCGGCGGATCGAAGCTTACGTCACAAAATTCTACTTTTGCCGGTCTCGAGCCTTTGATAACTAAGGCGTATCAGCCTCGCCACAAATACGCTGCGGAATACGCAGCGTATTTGAGGTTGACGGCTTGATAACTAGGCCCCTTTGTCCTTTGTTTTATTACATTTAAACTTTCTATTTTGCATTTTAATGCATATAGATTCTGTATACAGCAAAGTATTTAGGATTGTAATTTTATAAATTATGATTATGCTTTGACAGTTTCTGTGTAACTTTAACAAATTAGTGTCATATTTGTATATTTATATGTATCTTTTACAACTTACATTGCACGGTCAGCTTTAGTTTCCAAGAGAGCTTCATTACTTTATACAGGTCTGATGATTAAAGATTCTTGGCTAGATTACAAGTGGAGCACTAAATATCGCATCAAAGAAAGTGATATTAGTGCTCAACTTTGTAATACCGGTGAACGCTAATGTGCGCTGGTATTACAAGTTATACAAGTTAACAGTAATGCATTTCTGGGAAGCATTGTGCTCACAAGAGCACACTTCCATAGGCTCAATGGGAGCCTCGTTCTGATGTACCAGGCAGCTTTTGGGGGCTAAAATTAGGTGTTAGAAAAAAAAAGTCACTAAAAAGTGCCTTTACATTGCGGTCTATGGGAACTGTGTGTTCCCAGTAAATATATATGTATACAGGTATACCTCACTTTACAGCGCTTCGCTAATACAGCGCTTTGTGGAGCTGAAGTTCAACCTCCAAGGATTTTGAAACAGTGCTGTAATCCTTGTGAGATTGGGAGAAAAGTGTCTGTCACCATTTTGTTATGCTTAGTTCACTCTGTTTACATAATTACAGTGCAATTTGTGCCTCAGTGCTATAGTCTGGCAAATTTTACTACAGTAATTGTCACTATTTTACAGGTACAGTATTTATTGAATACTGTGCTGTGCTAGTGTTAAACTAAATGTAGCGCTATTGCACCCCTAATATATGTTAGTTCAAACATGTTTTCAAGTCTTTAAACATACTGGCAATTAGTGAAAAGAAAGCTAAAACTGCCTTGTTTCACTTTAAGGCGGTTTTCACTTTACAGCAGGGCTCCGGTCCCTAACCTACTGTATGAGCGGGTTATACCTGTATGTCTCACAGCATGAGAACGAGGCTCCCATTGGAGCCTATGGAAGTGTGCTCTTGTGAGCACAATGCTTCCCAGCAATGCGAATGCAATCTTGCGTTTGCATTGCTGTTAACTTGTAATGCCAACGCAACATTAACGTGTGCTGGTATTACTCAGTGGAGCGCAAATATCACTTTCACGAAAGCAATATTTAGTGCTCCTCTTGTATTATGCTCCTTAATTGGGTTGATTTTGCACCTGTTTGAGGCAGATAACAGATTCTGAACATTGACCGATATTCTCAAAGTGTTTCTCTAGTAATCACAATACCATATATATCTGCTGTTTATACCCCTCAGGCACACTTAGAATAGGTTCTATTTATAAAAAAAATACATATATATATATTATTTTTCAATATATATATAGTTTTTTTGGTAAAATATATATCTATACCTATATGTATACATAGTAACATAGTAGAAAAGGTTGAAAAAAGACAGAAGCCCGTTGAGTTCAACCTATACAAATCTAATATACTTACAAAATAGCTACAGTTGAGCTTAAAGGGACACTCAATCAAAATTAAACTTTCATTATTCAGATAGAACATGCTATTTTAAACAACTTTCCAATTTACTTCAATTAACAAAATGTGCAGTCTTTTTATATTTAAACTTTTTGAGTCACCAGCTCCTACTGAGCATGTGCAAGAATAAGTGTGTATGCATTTGTGAATGGCTGATGGCTGTCACATGGTACGTGTATGCATTTGTCATTGGCTGATGGCTGTCACATGGTACAGGGGGAGTGGAAAAAGACATAACTTTTAAAATTGTCAAAAAAAAATCTACTACTCATTTGAAGTTCAGACTAAGTGCTATTGCATTGTCTTGTTATCTTGCATTTGTTGATTATGCAAATCTACTGTGTTGACTGGATTCAGCCAATAGGATTGAGCTTGCATTCTATTGGCTGATTGGAACAGACAATAGAATGCAAGCTCAATCCTATTGGCTGATTGGATTTTTTCTACCTTAATTCCGATTGGCTGATAGAATTCTATCCACCAATCGGAATCTAAGGGAAGCCATCTTGGATGACGTCACTTAAAGGAACCTTAATTCGTCAGGTAGTCGTCGGAAGAAGAGGATGCTCCGCGTCGGTTGTCTTGAAGATGGAGCTGCTCCGCGTCGGATGGATGAAGATAGAAGATGCCGTCTGGATGAAGACTTCTGCCCGTCTGGAGGACCACTTCGCCCGGCTTGGATGAAGACTTCTCCCGGCTTCGTTGAGGACTTTGGCCCAGTTGGATGAAAACTTCTGCCGCTCCCTTGAGGATGAATGTTGGGTCTTCAGAACTTTAAGTCGATCTTCAGGGGGTTAGTGTTAGATTTTTTAAGGGTGTATTGGGTGGGTTTTATTTTTAGATTAGGGGTTTGGGCCGCAAAAGAGCTAACTGCCCTTTTAAGGGCAATGTCCATCCAAATGCCCTTTTCAGGGCAATGGGGAGCTTAGGTTTTTTTAGTTAGCTTTTTATTTGGGGGGTTTGTTGTGTGGGTGGTGGGTTTTACTGTTGGGGGGTGTTTGTATTTTTTTTTTACAGGTAAAAGAGCTGATTTCTTTGGGGCAATGCCCCACAAAAGGCCCTTTTAAGGGCTATTGATAGTTTAGTTTAGGCTAGGGTTTTTTTTATTTTGGGGGGGCTTTTTTATTTTGATAGGGCTATTAGATTAGGTGTAATTAGTCTAAATATCTTGTAATTTGTTTATTATTTTCTGTAATTTAGTGGGGTTTTTTGTACTTTAGCTAATTTAATTTAATTAATTTAATTGTTTTTAATTTAGTAATTATTTAATTATAGTGTAGTGTTAGGTGTTATTGTAACTTAGGTTAGGTTTTATTTTACAGGTACTTTTGTATTTATTTTAGCTAAGTAGTTATTAAGTAGTTAATAACTATTGTACCTAGTTAAAATAAATACAAACTTGCCTGTAAAATAAAAATAAACCCTAAGATAGCTACAATGTAACTATTAGTTATATTGTAGCTAGCTTAGGGTTTATTTTATAGGTAAGTATTTAGTTTTAAATAGGAATTATTTAGGTAATAATATTAATTTTTATTTAGATTTATTGTAATTATATTTAAGGTAGGGGGTGTTAGGGTTAGGTTTAGACTTAGGTTTAGGGGTTAATACATTTAGTATAGTGGCAGCGACGTTGGGGGCGGCAGATTAGGGGTTAATAAATGTAGGTAGGTGGCGGCGATGTTAGGGACAGCAAATTAGGGGTTAATAATATTTAACTAATGTTTGCAAGGTGGGAGTGCGGCGGTTTAGAGGTTAATATGTTTATTATAGTGGCGGCGACGTTGGGGGCAGCAGATTAGGGGTCGTAGGTAGATTGCTGCGACATTGGGGGCGGCAGATTAGGGGTTAATAAATATAATGTAGATGTCGGCGATGTCGGGGGCAGCAGATTAAGGGTTAATACATATAATGTAGGTGGCGGCGGAGTCCGGAGCGGCAGATTAGGGGTTAATAAGTATAATGTAGGTGTTGGCGATGTCGGGGTGGCAGATTAGGGGTTAATAAGTGTAAGATTAGGGGTGTTTAGACTTGGGGTTCATGTTAGGGTGTTAGGTGTAAACATAAATTTTATTTCCCCATAGAAATCAATGGGGCTGCGTTACTGAGTTTTACGCTGCTTTTTTGCAGGTGTTAGACTTTTTCTCAGCCGGCTCTCCCCATTGATTCCTATGGGGAAATCGTGCACGAGCACGTACGACCAGCTCACCGCTGACTTAGGCAGCGCTGGTATTGGAGTGCGGTAAGGAGCACAATTTTGCTCAACGCTCACTTCTTGCCTTTTAACGCCGGGTTTGTAAAAACCTGTAATACCAGCGCTGCATGTAAGTGAGCGGTGAGAGTAAACTGCTCATTTGCACCGCATAACCTCTAACGCAAAACTCGTAATCTGGCCGTAAGTTTATCAAAAATAATTAACACTAAAATCACAAAAAATAAAAAACTCTAAGATTAGAAAAAATAAACGAAATGATCAAAAATAAAAACAATTGCACCTAATCTAATAGCCCTATAAAAAATAAAAAAGCCCCCCCAAAATAAAACACACCCTAGCCTACAATAAACTACCAATAGCCCTTAAAAGGGCCTTTTATAGGGCATTGCCCTAAAGAAAACAGCTCTTTTTCCTGTAAAAAAAATACAAAGTCCCCCCAACAGTAAAACCCACCACCCAACCAACCCCCCAAAATAAAAAAACTAACTCTAAAAAAAACTAAGCTACCCATTGCCCCTAAAGGGGCATTTGTATGGGCATTGCACTTAAAAGGGCATTTAGCTCTTTTGCATTGCCCTTAAAAGGACATTCAGCTCTTTTCCAAGTGCCTATCCCTAATCTAAAAAAAAACCCACCCAAAAAAATAAAAAACACTAACCCCAGAACATCTACTCATGGTTCCTGAAATCTGGACATCCATCTTCTATCTTCATCCCGGAAGCTGATCCCATCGAAATCGAAATTCGGACAAATTTGCCAAATTCAGAGATTCGAATTGATTCGAATTTCCGAATTACCCTAGCAACGAAACTAAACTAATCCGAATGCATTTGTAATTAATAAATCCGAATTAGTTTGGATTTATTCGATTTATTCGAATGGCCATGGACTAATAACAATTCAGTATAAAAATTTAATTTATAATCACAAGTCAGTATAAAAATTTAATTTAGTGAGATTTAGTGAGATAGAACAGTGAAATAATTCCATTTGTGTAACTTGGAACCATCTGAATCAACATAACACATAACGAACTTCCACATTTACGAATCGAATCCGAAATGAATACATCTGAATACATCCGAATTTATTCGAAACCGAAACAAATACATTCGAATGTATCCAAATTCGAATCAATCCGAAAACAAAATTAGAAAAAAATCCGAATTGGTCCGAAACTAACCAAAACAAATTTATACGCTGCGCACATGTCTAAATATGGGTTCTACAGGGAGTGCAGAATTATTAGGCAAGTTGTATTTTTGAGGATTAATTTTATTATTGAACAACAACCATGTTCTCAATGAACCCAAAAAACTCATTAATATCAAAGCTGAATAGTTTTGGAAGTAGTTTTTAGTTTGTTTATAGTTATAGCTATTTTAGGGGGATATCTGTGTGTGCAGGTGACTATTACTGTGCATAATTATTAGGCAACTTAACAAAAAACAAATATATACCCATTTCAATTATTTATTTTTACCAGTGAAACCAATATAACATCTCAACATTCACAAATATACATTTCTGACATTCAAAAACAAAACAAAAACAAATCAGTGACCAATATAGCCACCTTTCTTTGCAAGGACACTCAAAAGCCTGCCATCCATGGATTCTGTCAGTGTTTTGATCTGTTCACCATCAACATTGCGTGCAGCAGCAACCACAGCCTCCCAGACACTGTTCAGATAGGTGTACTGTTTTCCCTCCTTGTAAATCTCACATTTGATGATGGACCACAGGTTCTCAATGGGGTTCAGATCAGGTGAACAAGGAGGCCATGTCATTAGATTTTCTTCTTTTATACCCTTTCTTGCCAGCCACGCTGTGGAGTACTTGGACGCGTGTGATGGAGCATTGTCCTGCATGAAAATCATGTTTTTCTTGAAGGATGCAGACTTCTTCCTGTACCACTGCTTGAAGAAGGTGTCTTCCAGAAACTGGCAATAGGACTGGGAGTTGAGCTTGACTCCATCCTCAACCCGAAAAGGCCCCACAAGCTCATCTTTGATGATACCAGCCCAAACCAGTACTCCACCTCCACCTTGCTGGCGTCTGAGTCGGACTGGAGCTCTCTGCCCTTTACCAATCCAGCCACGGGCCCATCCATCTGGCCCATCAAGACTCACTCTCATTTCATCAGTCCATAAAACCTTAGAAAAATCAGTCTTGAGATATTTCTTGGCCCAGTCTTGACGTTTCAGCTTGTGTGTCTTGTTCAGTGGTGGTCGTCTTTCAGCCTTTCTTACCTTGGCCATGTCTCTGAGTATTGCACACCTTGTGCTTTTGGGCACTCCAGTGATGTTGCAGCTCTGAAATATGGCCAAACTGGTGGCAAGTGGCATCTTGGCAGCTGCACGCTTGACTTTTCTCAGTTCATGGGCAGTTATTTTGCGCCTTGGTTTTTCCACACGCTTCTTGCGACCCTGTTGACTATTTTGAATGAACGCTTGATTGTTCGATGATCACGCTTCAGAAGCTTTGCAATTTTAAGAGTGCTGCATCCCTCTGCAAGATATCTCACTATTTTTGACTTTTCTGAGCCTGTCAAGTCCTTCTTTTGACCCATTTTGCCAAAGGAAAGGAAGTTGCCTAATAATTATGCACACCTGATATAGGGTGTTGATGTCATTAGACCACACCCCTTCTCATTACAGAGATGCACATCACCTAATATGCTTAATTGGTAGTAGGCTTTCGAGCCTATACAGCTTGGAGTAAGACAACATGCATAAAGAGGATGATGTGGTCAAAATACTCATTTGCCTAATAATTCTGCACTCCCTGTAGTGGTAAAAATATTGCAACCTAGTGATTGCATTTGTGCTTCTCTCAGTAGCAATGGCGCTGAGTATTTTGGCTTCATATTGTTTGCTCTTATAAATGTCTGGCAAAAACTCTCAGAAAATGCTTGCAAACCCATGGAAAAAGTCTTATTCTTTTTTGGTTTCTTGTTTGATTACCTTATTCGAATATATATATAAAAAAATACATGTATCCTGTAAATCAGATGATCAAATTCAAACTGCTTCAGTTTAATGGTTTGAAATGTCAGTGAAACAAAGCTTTAATTCAATAAAGTTAAATATGCCATTTTCATATGACAAATTATAAGGTATTGGAAAGAAGACATACGGATATATTTTATGGGCAAATATGTGCAGCCGAATCAGGAAAGAACAGAGATATAAGAATAACAGATATTTTTTTTTACCATTGACAAAGTGATCACAATCTTACTGAGTCAAACAGCCAAGATTGTTAACACATACAAGATTTGATCTCCATTATTCCACAACAGCACTTAAAATTGCTGATAATGAATGCTGATCACTGAAATGAGAATTGGATTAAAGGGGTTGATAGAGTGTTTTTATGATAAGTGTTAAAAAATATGAATGCCAGTTGTATATGAGCATCATGGGTATATTGGACATCTTTGATTATCTTTTTTAAACTTTTAATATGTTATTTTATTATTTTTCCTAAATTCAAGAAGAACACTGTGGGATATTACTTTGCATATAAAGAATGTGGCTGCAACTCATCTTCTATAATGGGATTTTAACAGTTATCACAAAGTAAATCATGAAACTGCTAAGTGACAAAGTTTTAACGATAGTCAAAAGTTGCACAACTCAGGCCCCTATTTATTAAAGGTCTTGCAGACCTGATCCGACAGTGCGGATCAGGTCCGCAAGACCTCGCTAAATGCGGAGTGCAATACGCTTTCCGCATTTAACATTGCACCAGCAGCTCACAAGAGCTGCTGGTGCAACACCGCCCCCTGCTGACTCACGGCCAATCAGCCACCAGCAGGGGGTGTCAATCAACCCGATCGTATTCGATCGGGTTGAATTGCGGCGATTCCTGTCCGCCTGCTCAGAGCAGGAGGACAGGGTTATGGAGCAGCGGTCTTTGTGACCGCTGCTTTATAACTTGTGTTTCTTTCGAGTCTGAAGACTTGCCAGAAACACGGCCCTTCAAGCTTCGTACGGAGCTTGATAAATATGGGCCTATATGCAAAAACTGCATTTGCAAAAACCCATTGTATAAACTGTGTTTAAAAAAACTTACTGTATAAACTGCGTTTACAAAAACCCACTGTATAAACTGTGTTTAAAAAAAAACTTACTGTATAAACTGTGTTTACAAAAAAATTACTGTATAAACTGCGTTTACAAAAACCCACTGTATAAACTGTGTTTAAAAAAAAACTTACTGTATAAACTGCGTTTACAAAAACCCACTGTATAAACTGTGTTTAAAAAAACTTACTGTATAAACTGCGTTTACAAAAACCCACTGTATAAACTGTGTTTAAAAAAAACTTACTGTATAAACTGCGTTTACAAAAACCCACTGTATAAACTGCGTTTACAAAAACCCACTGTATAAACTGTGTTTAAAAAAAAACTTACTGTATAAACTGTGTTTACAAAAAAATTACTGTATAAACTGCGTTTACAAAAACCCACTGTATAAACTGTGTTTAAAAAAAAACTTACTGTATAAACTGCGTTTACAAAAACCCACTGTATAAACTGTGTTTAAAAAAACTTACTGTATAAACTGCGTTTACAAAAACCCACTGTATAAACTGTGTTTAAAAAAAACTTACTGTATAAACTGCGTTTACAAAAACCCACTGTATAAACTGTGTTTACAAAAACTCACTGTATAAACCGTGTTTACAAAAACTCACTGTATAAACCGTGTTTACAAAAACTCACTGTATAAACCGTGTTTACAAAAACCCACTGTATAAACCGTGTTTACAAAAACTCACTGTATAAACCGTGTTTACAAAAACCCACTGTATAAACCGTGTTTACAAAAACTCACTGTATAAACTGTGTTTACTAAAACCCACTGTATAAACTGATTTTACAAAAACCCACTTTATAAACTGTATTACAAAACCCATGGTATAAACTGATTTTACATAAACCCACTGTATAAACTGTGTTTACAAAAACTCACTGTATAAACTGTGTTTACTAAAACCCACTGTATAAACTGTATTATAAAACCCATGGTATAAACTGATTTTACAGAAACCCACTGTATAAACTGTGTTTACAAAAACTCACTGTATAAACTGTGTTTACTAAAACCCACTGTATAAACTGATTTTACAAAAACCCACTGTATAAACTGTATTATAAAACCCATGGTATAAACTGATTTTACAGAAACCCACTGTATAAACTGTATTTACAAAAACTCACTGTATAAACTGTGTTTACTAAAACCCACTGTATAAACTGATTTTACAAAAACCCACTGTATAAACTGTATTATAAAACCCATGGTATAAACTGATTTTACAGAAACCCACTGTATAAACTGTGTTTACAAAAACTCACTGTATAAACTGTGTTTACTAAAACCCACTGTATAAACTGTGTTTACAAAAACTCACTGTATAAACTGATTTTACAAAAACCCACTGTATAAACTGTATTACAAAACCCACTGTATAAACTGTATTACAAAACCCATGGTATAAACTGATTTTACAAAAACCCACTGTATAAACTGTATTACAAAACCCATGGTATAAACTGATTTTACAGAAACCCACTGTATAAACCGTGTTTACAAAAACTCACTGTATAAACTGTTTTTTCCAAACCTCACTCTCACTGTACAAAACAGGGTTCCCCTTTGCGCATTTTGTACCTAATAGCACTTTTAAACAAGTAATACTTAATGGAAAATTCTTAAAGTTACATGAAACCCAACATTTTTCTCTCATGATTTAGATAGAGAATACAAATTTGCTTCGTTCTCATGTTCTTCTTTGTTGAAGAGATATCTAGATAGGTAGTGTGCACATGTCTGGAGAACTACATGACAGGAAATAGTGCTGCCATCTAGTGCTCTTGCTAATGTATAACATTGTTGCAAAACTGATGCCATATAGTGCTGCAGACACGTGTACACTCCTGAACTAACCTTCCCACTTTTCAACAAAGGATACCAAGAAAACAAAGACAATTTAATAATAGAAGTATTTAAAATGGCATGTTCTATCTGAATCATGAATGAAAATTTTTGGGTTTTATGTCCCTTTAACTCCCAATAACGACAAAGCGACTGCGAAGAGAAACCCACTTCATAAATACTTTAATTTACAATGAAAAAAAAACCATATTAAAATTCTTGGTGTTGCAGTTGTCCTTTCCATTTTCTTGCGTTTCCTGAAGATCCCGTTAATTTACGGGATATCAAGTTATTATTATTATTAGGTATTTGTAGAGCGCCAACAGATTCTGCAGCACTATAAACATAGGCGGTATACAAGATAACATTATAGGGATCAAATAGGTAGAGGGCCCTGCCGAGAGTTGCACTGTTTTAGTCGGCTCTTATAAAGGTGATCTACAAACAGCTGGGCTCATAGGCTTACATGCTTAGGGGTTCAAGGGGATAGCAATGGGGTTAGGAAGGTTAGTGTAGGTTGTATGCATCCCTTAATAGTAGAGTCTTTAGGGAGCACTTGAAGCTTTCAAAGCAAGGGGAGAGTCTTGTGGAGCGAAGCAGAGAGTTCCATAAGATGGGAGCCAGTCTGGAGAAGTCTTGTAAACGATAATGTGAGGCGGTAACAAGAGTGAAGGATAGCCGGAGATCGTGAGCAGAGCGAAGGGGATGGGAGGGAGAGTATCTGGAGACAAGGTCTGAGATGAAGCGGGAGCAGTGCAGTGGAGGGCTTTGAATGTCACAGTGAGAATTTTGTGTTTAATATTGGAGGCAAGAGGAAGCCAGTGAAGGGATAGGCAGAGAGGTGTAGCAGATGAAGAGTGATGTGTAAGGAAGTTGAGCCTGGCAGAGGCATTCATTTTAGATTGTAAAGGAGCTAGGTGGCAGCTAGGGAGACCAGAGAGGATGGAGTTGCAGTAGTTGAGGCGGGAAAGGATGAGAGAGTGGATTAAAATCTTAGTTGTGTCTTGTGTAAGGAAATGTCTAATCTTAGAGATGTTTTTAAGGTGGAAGTGGCAGGCTTGGCCAAGGACTGAGTGTGAGAAGTAAAGGAAAGATCTGAGTCAAGTGTGACCCCAAGACATCGGGACATAGTGTTTTGTTTGCCATGTGCTGCTGGCAGCCATTTTAGTTACCTCTTTTGCTGACTCTGGTGCATAATGTGTGATGCTGCTCATTTCCTGCACTTCCTTTTATGGCCAGACTGGTGTACATCATCCGTGTGAGACAGGATGCAGTCTCAGAATTGTGATGTCAACACTTATTATATAAAGGGCCTTTGTTCAGTATGCTTTGCCCTTGCGTTGTCTCAGACCTGTTGGTGAGAGCTCCTGTGTATTACCTGGCTGTCTGACGTCCCTCCTGGTTCCTGATCCCTGGCTTGTTCCTGACTCTGCTGTTCTCCTTGTTCCTGATTCCGGCTCGTCTGACTACTCGCTTTGGCTCCTGACTCGGCTCGTCTGACTACCATCTCTGGTTTTGATTCCTGGCTTGTTATTTGACTTGTGGACTTTTTTGCTATTAATAAAGGTGTGAATTTTTTTGTACTTCTCATCTCTGTCTGATTCCTGGCACCCTGACATTACGCAAGGGCCATGAATCCTAATGGTGCTAATAATCCACCTTTACCTGCCATAATTTCCAGGATGGATGAACAAGATCACTGCTTGAATCAATTTGCACTAGCCCTGCAAACCCTGCTGACTCGCACTGCACATTTGGACCAAAGTGTTCCACAAGTTTTGGCTGCTCCTGTTTCCGCTGCTGCACCTAGTCCTACCAGGAGCATGTCCGGTTCTGCACCTCTACCTCAGCGTTATGGAGGTGATCCTAATCAGTGCAGAGGATTTTTGCATTTACTTTGAGATGTTACCTCAGGCGTTTCCCACTGACAGAGCTAAGGTGGGATTTCTCATCTCGTTACTCTCTGACACAGCTCTTGCCTGGGCTAATCCCTTGTGGGAGACTAATAAACCTGTGATTTCAAATTACCCTGAATTTGTGGCCTCCTTTCGAAAGGTATTTGATGTTCCGGCTCGCTCCTCCTCTGCTGCTAAACAACTCATGTCCATTCAACAAGGCACAAGATATGTTGCTCAGTATGCCATTGAGTTCCATACACTTGCCGCAGAGGTAGGTTGGAACAATGAAGCCCTTGTTGCCGCCTTCTTTCATGGGCTCTCTGATGCGATTAAAGACAAATTTGCTGCCAGAGATTTACCAGAAGATCTCGAGGCATTGGTGGCTCCTTCAGTCCGCACTCGTTACTCATGAAACTGCTCCGTTATCCATGGCTGTTGGGGCTCTCCATTTTGAAACCCTCCAGTTCCAGGTGATAAACTCTCTGCATTTTCCGGTTGTTCTGGGTTATCCCTGGCTCCAAAAGCACAATTCCAGTCTCGACTGGCGCAGGTAAGAAATTTAGTCATGGTCTCCGCAATGTATTTCCACTTGTCTTCGGAAACCAGTTAAAGTCTTGTGCACTTCTTCGGTATCTCAATTGCCAGAGGAGTACCGAGAGTTCCTAGATGTTTTTGACAAGGTGCGTGCCGGTACGTTGCCTCCTCACGATGCCGGGTTTACCCTCTGTCTGTTGCGGAGAATTGTGCTATGGAGGAGTATGCTGCCGATGCTCTGTCATGGGGGATCATCCATAAATCCTGCTCTCCTGCTGGGGCTGGCTTCTTCTTTGTGAAGAAAAAGGGTGGCGAGTTAAGACCATGCATCGATTATAGGGTCTTAATCATCTTACCATTAAAAATGCTTATCCTATTCCGCTCATTACGGAACTCTTTGACCGCCTCAAGGGAGCTACGGTCTTTACTAAACTTGATTTGAGAGGAGCGTACAATCTCATTAGGATCAAGGAGGGCCACGAATGGAAAACAGCATTTAACACCAGGAGCGGGCATTATGAGTATCTTGTAATGCCCTTTGGCCTATGTAATGCTCCTACTGTTTTCCAGGAATTTATTAATGATGTCCTATATATCAAACATAGAAGTCAAAGAACATTTGGGTAACAGTGATCATAACATGGTCACTTTTGAAATTTCTTTTCGTAAGCAGTGTCTTAAAGGTTTAACCAAGACCTTTAATTTTAAGAAAGCAAAACTCAACGATTTAAGGAAATCATTAAATAACATAAATTGGGACAAAGTATTCTCTAATAAAAATACAGAGGATAAATGGATAACATTTAAAACTTTGTTAAATAAATATACATATCAACAAATACCATATGGTTATAAAAATAAAAAATCCAAGCCAATGTGGCTGAATATAAATGTGTTAAGAGAAATTAGGAAAAAACGTAGGGCATTTAAATTATTCAAAGAAAATAGTACAGACTCAAAATTCCATATGTATAAGAAATGTAACAAAGCATGCAAAAAAGCAATCAAATTAGCCAAAATTGAATATGAAAAATTAATTGCAAAGGATTCTAAATCTAACCCTAAAAGGTTCTTTAAGTACATAAATAGCAAAAATTCTAAGAAAGACAATATAGGTACATTAAAATGCGGGGAGGGTAGCATGATTAACAGTGACAGGGAGAAGGCTGAGATACTAAACCAGTTTTTTTCTTCAGTATACACAAGAAGGAACCATTGGATGATACTTGGAACAAAATAGAACATGCCAGCCCATATCATTATTGGGTTATGTATAGAGGATATCAGGAACAAATTGGATAATATTAAGGTAATTAAAACTCCAGGCCCAGATGGAATACACCCAAGGGTGTTAAGGGAACTTAGCACTGTTATAGACAAACCTCTACTATTAATTTTTCAAGACTCATTTTCCTCAGACATGGTACCCAAGGATTGGCGTAAAGCTGATGTGGTGCCACTCTTCAAAAAGGGAAGTAGGGATGATCCAGGAAGCTATAGACCAGTTAGTCTTTCATCAATTGTGGGGAAGATATTTGAAGGGATTATAAAGGATTATATTGATGAGCATATTCATGTAAACAAGTTTATGAGTTCTAATCAGCATGGTTTTATGAGAAATAGATCATGTCAAACTAATTTAATTAGATTCTATGAGGAAGTAAGTAAAAATATAGATAAAGGGGAATCAGTTGATGTGATATACTTAGATTTTGCAAAGGCGTTTGATACAGTGCCACATGAGATATTAATGCACAAAATTAAGGGACTGGGAATAGCTGAAAATGTTAGTTTGTGGATAAATAACTGGATAAAAGATAGGGAGCAACGAGTAGTAGTAAATGGATCATACTCAGATTGGACAAAGGTAATCAGTGGAGTACCCCAGAGATCAGTGCTGGTCCCTATTCTTTTTAATATTTTTATAAATGACTTGGAGCTAGGATTAAATAGCGACATCTCTATTTTTGCAGATGATACTAAGTTAAGTAAGGTCATTAGGTCAGAGCAGGATGAACTTTCGTTACAAAGGGACCTGCAAAAATTAAAAGTATGTGCAGGTAAATGGAAAATGAGATTTAATACGGGAAAATGCAAGGTTCTACATTTTGGAAGTAAAAATAAGCAGACAATGTATTATTTAAATGGGACGAGATTTAGCCAAACACAGGAGGAAAGGGATTTGGGGGTAGTAATAGATAACAAGCTAAAGAGTGGGTGCACAATGCAGGGCAGCAGCTTCAAAGGCTAATAAGATACTAGCATGTATTAAAAGAGGCATTGACTCAAGGGAGGAAAGCAAAATTCTGTCACTATATAAAGCCCTGGTAAGACCTCACCTTGAGTGTGGAGTGCAGTTCTGGGGACCAATCGCAAAAAAAGATATTGCAGAACTAGAAAAAGTTCAGGGAAGGGCCACAAAGCTAATAAGGGGATTGGAGAATTTAACCTATGAGGAGAGGCTAGCCAAACAGGGTCTGTTTTCTTTAGAAAAAAGGCGCTTAAGAGGTGACAAGATTACTTTATATAAATATATTCAAGGCCCATATACAGAGATGGCAGAAACTCTGTTTATTCCAAGAAAATTGTTTGTGACCAGAGGTCACAATTTAAGGTTGGAGGAAAGGAGATTTAATCTCCTGCAACGGAAACATTTTTTCACTGTAGGAGCAATAAAATTGTGGAACTCATTACCAAAGGAGGTAGTGAATGCCAATACCCTAGATACATTTAAAAATTATTTGGATACATTTCTGTCTATAAACAAAATTCATGGATATTATTGCAAGTATTAAATGGGTCACCTTTTAGTGGGATTATTTAAGCTTAACTGAATCTTTTTGTATATATTTTAGATTTGTATAAGTTGAACTCGATGGACTTCGGTCTTTTTTCAACCTCATCTACTATGTTACTATGTTACTATGAGATATGTTGCAACACTGTGCTATGGTGTACTTGGACGACATCCTCATACACTCACCCACACTTAAGGCTCATCGCTCTGATGTTACACGGGTTCTTCAGAGACTACGTGAGAACGGCCTGTTTTATAAACTCGAGAAATGTGAGTTCCATCAGACTCAAGTAACCTTCCTAGGTTATGTTATCTCCGTTGCAGGGTTCTCCATGGATCCTGACAAGTTATCTGCAGTTCTGCAGTGGCCTCGCCCAGTTGGTCTTGGTCTATTCAACATTTTTTGGGGTTCACCAATTACTATAGAAAGTTTATTAAAAACTTTTCTTCCTTGGTCAAACCTATCACAGACATGACCCGTAAAGAGAATGATCCACTCCATTGGTCACCTACTGCCATTAAGGCCTTTGATAGTCTTAAGACTGCCTTTGCTGCCGCTCCAGTTCTGGCTCATCCTAACCCTGTCCTTCCTTTCGTTCTTGAGGTCGATGCGTCTGAGACTGGAGTAGGTGCCCTCTTGTCTCAATGTCCTATGCCTGACGGTTCCTTGCATCCGTGTGGTTTCTTCTCTAAGAAATTGTCTCCAGCGGAGTGCAATTATGAAATTGGCGACAGGGAATTACTGGCCATAATTTTGGCACTCAAGGAATGGAGGCATCTTCTCAAGGGTACTAGCGTGCCAGTGCTCATTCTTACTGACCACAAGAATTTAACTTATCTATCTGAAGCAAAACGTTTGTCGCCCGACAGGCCAGATGGGCGCTATTTTTGTCTCGGTTTAATTATGTGGTCTCCTACTTGCCTGGTAGTAAGAATGTATGGCTGATGCCCTTTCTCGACAATTTTCACCTCTGTCCAAGGAGGAGTCTGTACCTACTCCAGTTATACCTCCTGACCATATTTTTGCTACCATACGTACTAATTTGACTTCTCCCTTGGGGGAGGAGATCCTGGCTGCACAAACCAATGCACCTCCTGAGAAACCTAGTGGTAAGTGTTTTGTTCCTGAGAATCTTCGAACTAAACTTTTGCACACTTACCACTATCCTAAAGCTGCAGGTCACCCAGGCAAGAACCAAATGATTTGGTCTGTCACTTGAAAATTCTGGTGGCCAGGTCTTCGTTCTGATGTTGCTGCGTATGTTGCCTCCTGCTCAGTTTGTGCACAGAATAAGACTCCTCGACGTCTTCCTGTGGGTCTTCTTCAACCTATTGCTAATGGTGAGCGTCCTTGGACACATCTTTCCATGGACTTCATTGTCGAGCTCCCTGTTTCCAAAGGCAATACTGTTATCCTTATGGTGGTTGACCGTTTTTCTAAAATGTCACATTGCATTCCCTTGATGAAGTTGCCTACCGCTCCGGAGCTTGCTTCAATTTTTGCCCGGGAGGTCTTCCGTTTACATGAGTTACCCAAAGAGATAGTGTCGGACTGGGGTAGCCAGTTTGTATCCAGATGTTGGCGTTCCTTTTGTGCTCAAATGGAGATCCAGCTTTCCTTCTCCTCGGCATATCACCCTCCATCCAATGGGGCTGCGGAACGGTCTAATCAAGCTCTGGAACAGTTCCTCCATTGCTATGTCTCAGATCACCACAATAATTGGTCTGAACTGTTACCTTGGGCAGAGTTTGCTCGTAATAGTGCTATTAATGCTTCCTCCAAGTTATCCCCGTTCATGGCGAATTATGGGTTTCAATCATCCTTGTTGCCCGATTCATTCATGTTTCAGGGTATTCCGGCTTTGGAGGAGCATCTCCGGCAACTCCGTTCCACGTGGGTGCAGATTCAGGATTGCCTTCATCGTTCTATGCAGCGCCAAAAGTTCCAGGCTGATCGTAGGTGTCTGCCTGCGCCTTCCTACCAGGTTGGTGAGAGAATTAGGCTGTCCTCTCGCAACTTGAACCTTCGTGTGCCTTCCAATAAACTGGCTCCTCGTTATGTTGGTCCTTTTCGAATACTTCGAAGGGTCAATCCTGTGGCCTACGCTCTTGACCTTCCTCCTGCAATGCGCGTCTCCAATGTTTTTCATGTCTCCCTCTTGAAACCATTGGTTTGTAATTGGTTTACCAATGTGTTGCCTCGTCCCTGTCCTATCTTTGTTGACAACCATGAGGAGTATGAGGTCAGCAGCATTATTGACTCTCGTATACAGGGAGTGCAGAATTATTAGGCAAATGAGTATTTTGACCACATCATCCTCTTTATGCATGTTGTCTTACTCCAAGCTGTATAGGCTCGAAAGCCTACTACCAATTAAGCATATTTGGTGATGTGCATCTCTGTAATGAGAAGGGGTGTGGTCTAATGACATCAACACCCTATATCAGGTGTGCATAATTATTAGGCAACTTCCTTTCCTTTGGCAAAATGGGTCAAAAGAAGGACTTGACAGGCTCAGAAAAGTCAAAAATAGTGAGATATCTTGCAGAGGGATGCAGCACTCTTAAAATTGCAAAGCTTCTGAAGCGTGATCATCGAACAATCAAGCGTTTCATTCAAAATAGTCAACAGGGTCGCAAGAAGCGTGTGGAAAAACCAAGGCGCAAAATAACTGCCCATGAACTGAGAAAAGTCAAGCGTGCAGCTGCCAAGATGCCACTTGCCACCAGTTTGGCCATATTTCAGAGCTGCAACATCACTGGAGTGCCCAAAAGCACAAGGTGTGCAATACTCAGAGACATGGCCAAGGTAAGAAAGGCTGAAAGACGACCACCACTGAACAAGACACACAAGCTGAAACGTCAAGACTGGGCCAAGAAATATCTCAAGACTGATTTTTCTAAGGTTTTATGGACTGATGAAATGAGAGTGAGTCTTGATGGGCCAGATGGATGGGCCCGTGGCTGGATTGGCAAAGGGCAGAGAGCTCCAGTCCGACTCAGACGCCAGCAAGGTGGAGGTGGAGTACTGGTTTGGGCTGGTATCATCAAAGATGAGCTTGTGGGGCCTTTTCGGGTTGAGGATGGAGTCAAGCTCAACTCCCAGTCCTACTGCCAGTTTCTGGAAGACACCTTCTTCAAGCAGTGGTACAGGAAGAAGTCTGCATCCTTCAAGAAAAACATGATTTTCATGCAGGACAATGCTCCATCACACGCGTCCAAGTACTCCACAGCGTGGCTGGTAAGAAAGGGTATAAAAGAAGAAAATCTAATGACATGGCCTCCTTGTTCACCTGATCTGAACCCCATTGAGAACCTGTGGTCCATCATCAAATGTGAGATTTACAAGGAGGGAAAACAGTACACCTCTCTGAACAGTGTCTGGGAGGCTGTGGTTGCTGCTGCACGCAATGTTGATGGTGAACAGATCAAAACACTGATAGAATCCATGGATGGCAGGCTTTTGAGTGTCCTTGCAAAGAAAGGTGGCTATATTGGTCACTGATTTGTTTTTGTTTTGTTTTTGAATGTCAGAAATGTATATTTGTGAATGTTGAGATGTTATATTGGTTTCACTGGTAAAAATAAATAATTGAAATGGGTATATATTTGTTTTTTGTTAAGTTGCCTAATAATTATGCACAGTAATAGTCACCTGCACACACAGATATCCCCCTAAAATAGCTAAAACTAAAAACAAACTAAAAACTACTTCCAAAAATATTCAGCTTTGATATTAATGAGTTTTTTGGGTTCATTGAGAACATGGTTGTTGTTCAATAATAAAATTAATCCTCATAAATACAACTTGCCTAATAATTCTGCTCTCCCTGTATGTCCAGGGGCAGCGTACAGTATTTGGTTTACTGGAGGGGCTACGGTCCGGAGGAGCATTCATGGGTTCCCTCCTCTGATGTTCATTCTCCCGCCCTTCTCCGTGCCTTCCATGCCTGTTTCCCCAATAAGCCTTTTGTCCTCCCGTGGGGGAGGGGTCATTGAGGAGAGGGTACTGTCAGGGTTTTTTTCCCTGTTTTGTTTGCCATGTGCTGCTGGCAGCCATTTTATTCACCTCTCTTGGTGACTCTGGTGCATACTGTGTGATGCTGCTCATTTCCTGCACTTCCTTTTATGGCCAGACTGGTGTACATCATCCGTGTGAGACAGGATGCAGTCTCAGAATTGTGATGTCATCACTAATTATATAAAGGGCCTCTGTTCAGTATGCTTTGCCCTTGTGTTTTCTCAGACCTGTTTGTAAGAGCTCCTGTGTATTACCTGGCTTTCTGATGTCCCTCCTGGTTCCTGATCCCTGGCTTGTTCCTGACTCTGCTGTTCTCCTTGTTCCTGATTCCGGCTCACTGCTGTTCTCCTTGTTCCTGATTCTGGCTCATCTGACTACTCGCTTTGGCTCCTGACTCGGCTTGTCTGACTACCAGCTCTGGTTTTGATTCCTGGCTTGTTATTTGACTTGTGGACCTTTTTGCTATTAATAAAGGTGTGATTATTTTTGCACTTCTCGACTCTGCCTGATTCCTGGCACCCTGACAGTTAGGTAGGGGTAATGATGGAGTTATCGACAGTTATAGAGAAATGGGGGGTCTAGATTTTGGAAGAATGGGGGGAAATAAGGAGCTCAGTTTTGGAGAGATTTAGCTTGAGGTAGTGAGAGAACATCCAAAATGAGATATGAGAAAGACAGTTAGTGACACGGGTTAGCAAGGAAGGAGATAGGTCTGATGCAGAAAGGTATATTTGGGTGTCGTCGGCATACAAATGATATTGAAATCCATTGGACTTTATTAAGAAACCTAATGATGATGTGTAGATTGAGAAGAGAAGGGGACAGAGCCTTGCGGTACCCCAACAGAGAGTGGTAACGGGGCAGAGGATGCCCCAGAGAAGGCTACACTAAAGGTACGGGTAGACAGATAGGAAGAGAAGCACGAGAGAGCTGTGTTACAAATGCAGAAGGATTGGAAGGTTTAGAGCAAAAGAGGGTGGTCAACAGTATCAAAGGCTGCAGGCGGATCAAGGAAGATAAGCAGAAAGAAGTGGCCTTTGGATTTTGCTGTAAGTAGGTCATTGGTAACCTTAACAATTGCTGTCTCTGTGGAGTGATGGGGGCGATATCCAGATTACCTACATCCAATCATCCAATAGGCAGAAGGGGTTAATATATATACATCTAAAATAGCATCTGTGGCAGTTTCAGAGTATATTGCACATGCTCAGGATAATATAATTTTCCAAATCATCTTGAAATCAGTCAAACATGAAGAAAAGTGTAGTTCATCAACACCTTTTTTTGTGTTGAATTTGATGTGTCTATTTTGCTGCTATAATAAAGTGAAAACCCCATGGTTGGGAGGAATATGATTGCAAAGCCATTGCTCTTCATGCATCATATGTGTGATTTTCCCACTACCTGGTCGTATCCAATCCAGACTTTTTCCATTACATAAATGGTGTTATTTTCTAGATTGTGATCACTCAGAACTTGAAAAACACAGATTGGGAGCTGAAAAATTGTCAACACCAATATTGTAACTGGTGAAGCTGGTGAGTGCTTAGTGAATTTAACAGAGTCTCTTTCTGCTACACAATATGCTGAGCAAGAGGAATTTAGAACTCAGGTGATAGAAAAGGTTTTAAATCCTTTTGTGCAGTTGAGATAAAAAAGCTCTTTAAGTAAAATGCCATGTAACCAGCTGCCACGCCCTTAATGTTTACATGGCAATGATTACATAATATGTCTAATGAAAGGGCACATACAAATATTTTCTAAAGCACTTAAAGTAGGGTGACCATATTGCCGCTTTAAAAAGGGACACATATGAAAAATACATACAGTATGTCAGGGTTCTTATACATCACATTTCTTTGAACAGCCCTGTAAACAGCCCTGACATGTCTTTTTTATATGTGTCCCTTTTTAAAGCGGCAATATGGTCACTCTAACTTAAAGGGACAATAAACACGTTATGTTTTGTTTTTCCTTTGTTGCATCTTCAGGAAGGCACCGTAATGTATTACAATAAAGAAATATATTCCTGTGCTAAATTTTTTTCTTTGTAGGGATTGTCACTATCTAGTAATTTTAACTTTTAATTAAAGACACATAACAGTCAAAAGTGAAATTTGCATAATTGTATTTAATTTTTGAAGAAACAACATTTTTGCAATATAAATGTCTTAGCAAAATTGTTTTAGTAAAAATGATCACGTAAGATGCACGTGCGCTGTGCAACCGCATTCAGACACTACACCTGCTCTTAGAGTTGGCCTTGTCTTGTTTGATGCAAACCTAGTCATCTCTGTCTTAATACTTACCATTGCTAGGACTCCGAGCAGGTTTTGAATGAAGGTGCACAGGTGTTTCACAGCATATGTGTGTATGCTGACAAACAATAATGTTTACTAATACAAGTATATTCCAAAAAATGCTTCCATTCAAAATTTAAATGCACTGATGCACATTTCAGCATTGTCCATAATGCCCCTGTAACTTTTTTCTACATTGAGTTTGGATTGTATCTACTGACAAATAGATTGTACAGTAATCCCTTCAATAATACACTTCTCATTACTGAAAAACTAAGCAAGCTTCTGGCTGCTAGCAAATTCTCAAAGTAAATCCACATTTACAGAGCTTCTAAATGTCAGTTTGCTATGAATATATCAGTACAGTTACTATTTGTAATGTGGAGCTGTTTTACAACCATTATACTGGCAGTGAATAGCGTTTAAAGACCTGATAAGGGCTTCCTAAAAGCACAGAAACATCCTATATTATAAAAGGCCAAGTGTGTTTGTCTGAAGCCGTCATGCGCAGTAGAGACTGCGCGCGGACAAACACACCTGGCCTTCAGCTGCAGAGTAGTGCGCACTGCGGAAGCTGCCTGGTGGGGGCGTGACAGGCGTCGGGCGTGCCATGATGGGGGCGTGGCCAGCGGGCGTGACGAGGGGGCATGGCCTCGCGGGAGGGGCGTGGCCGGCGGGAGAGACCAAAACAGAGGAAGGAAGGAAAGAATTTAGAAAGAAAGCGAGCAGAAGAGGGGGGAATAGCAAAAGAGGGAGAGAGAGCGCAAGAGAGTGGGAGAGCAAGGGGTGAGAGAGAGGAGGAGGAGAGAGAGGGGGGAGAGAGAGGGGGGGAGAGAGAGCTCAAAAGAGAGGGGGGAGAGAGAGAGCTCAAAAGAGAGGGGGGAGAGAGAGCTTAAAAGAGAGGTGGGAGAGAGAGCGCAAAAGAGGGAGAGAGAGAGAGCGCAAAAGAGAGGGGGAGAGAGCGCAAGAGAGGGGGAGAGAGCGCAAGAGAGGGGGAGAGAGAGCGCACAAAAGAGGGGGAGAGAGAGAGCTCAAAAGAGAGGGGGGATAGAGCGCGCAAAAGAGAGGGGGGAGAGAGAGCACAAAAGAGAGGGGGGAGAGAGCGCGCAAAAGAGAGGGGGGGGAGAGAGAGCGCAAAAGAGAGGGGGGAGAGTTTAAAAGAGAGCGCAAAAGAGGGGGGAGAGAGCGCAAAAGAGAAGGGGGAGACAGAGTGCAAAAGAGGGAGAGAGAGAGCGCAAAAGAGAGGGGGAGAGAGCACAAAAGAGAGGGGGAGAGAGCGCAAAAAAGAGGGGGAGAGAGCGCAAGGGGGAGACAGCACAAAAGAGAGGGGGAGAGAGCGCAAAAAAGAGGGGGAGAGATCGCAAAAAAGAGGGGGGAGAGAGCGCAAAAAAGAGGGGGGAGACAGCGGAAAAGAGTGGGGGGAGAGAGAGAGCTCAAAAGAGAGGGGGGAGAGAGCCCACAAAAGAGAGGGGGGAGAGAGAGCGCAAAAGAGAGGGGGGAGAGTTTAAAAGAGAGCGCAAAAGAGGGGGGAGAGAGCGCAAAAGAGAAGGGGGAGACAGAGTGCAAAAGAGGGAGAGAGAGAGCAAAAGAGGGAGAGAGAGAGCAAAAGAGGGAGAGAGAGAGCACAAAAGAGAAGGGGAGAGAGCACAAAAGAGAGGGGGAGAGAGCGCAAAAAAGAGGGGGAGAGAGCGCAAAAAAGAGGGGGAGAGAGCGCAAAAAAGAGGGGGGAGAGAGCGCAAAAGAGTGGGGGGAGAGAGCTCAAAAGAGAGGGGGGGAGAGAGAGCTCAAAAGAGAGGGGGGAGAGAGAGCTCAAAAGAGAGGGGGGAGAGAGAGTTTAAAAGAGAGGGGGGAGAGAGAGTGCACAAAAGAGGGGGAGAGAGAGTGCAAAAGAGAGGGGGAGAGAGCGCAAAAGAGAAGGGAGAGAGAGCGCAAAAGAGGGGAAGAGAGAGCAAAAGAGAGGGGGAGAGAGAGAGCAAAAGAGAGGGGGAGAGAGAGCAAAAGAGAGGGGGGAGAGAGAGCAAAAGAGAGGGGGAGAGAGAGCAAAAGAGTGGGAGGGAGAGAGAGCAAAAGAGAGGGGAGAGAGAGAGCAAAAGAGGGGGGAGAGAGCAAAATAGGGGAGAGAGAGAGCAAAAGAGGGCGAGAGAGAGCAAGAGGGGGGAGAGAGCAGATGAGGGGGGAAGAGAGAGAGCGAGCAAAAGAGGGGAGAGAGAGCAAAAGAGGTGGGAGAGAGAGAGCAAAAGAGGGGAGAGAGAGCAAAAGAGGGGGGAGAGTGCAAAATAAGGGGGAGAGAGAGAACTCAAAAGAGAGGGGGGGAGAGAGAGAGAGCGCAAAAGAGAGGGGGGAGAGAGAGGGAGCAAGGGTTGGAACCGCGGTACCTAAAAAATTGGCCTGTGTACATGGGCTTTAGGACTAGTCTATTTTATAAATAGCCGAGAAATTATCCCTTCTTACCTCCCCAATAGGCCCATCTTCTTTCTGACCAGTGGAACAATAGCTATGACCTCACTTAAGCTCCTCTGAGTCTAAACAGGATGGGTGCTGTCTACTGAAGCCTTCAGAGAACAGTTGCAAAGCTTCATACATCAGCTGTAATGTGTTCAATTATAGTATAAAACAGCTGTACTGTGTTCAACTATAGTATAAAGCAGCTGCAATGTGTTCAACTATAGTAATAAACAGCTGTACTGTGCTCAACTATAGTATAAAGCAGCCGTACTGTGCTCAACTATAGTATAATGATTAAGGTCTGTTAGGACCGAAACGTCGTGCTGTGTCTTTTGATGTCCCAATAAAGCAACTTTATAGCATTATCATTGTGGTGCTGTTCCTCCTTTTTGATTCTTTTTGGATTTGAGGTTTGGCAGAACCTGGGAACGTGCACACTTGCTGTTGCAGTACCTATGCTGTGCCCTTCTTATTATGTTTCTCAACTATAGTATAAAACAGCTGTACTGGGCTCAACTATAGTATAAAGCAGCTGTACTGTGTTCAACTAACGTAATAAGCAGCTGTACTGTGCTCAATTATAGTATAAAGCAGCTGTACTCTGCTCAACTATAGTATAAAACAGCTGTAATGTGCTCAACTATAGTAGAAAGCAGGAATCTGAGCACTCGGGGGCAAGTTAAAATCCAGAAACTCTTTATTGAAGTAAAAGTAAAAACTGCATCTCAATGCAGGTGAACAAGGATAGCAATCCTGACGCGTTTTGCGCCCCCTAGTGGCGCTTAGTCATAGGAACTAGTGCTAAAGGTGTCTGTAGTGTACTTAAAGGGATAGTATAAAACAGCTGTAATGTGCTCAACTATAGTATAAAACAGCTGTACTGTGCTCATCTATAGTATAAAGCAGCTGTACTGTGCTCAACTATAGTATAAAGCAGCTGTACTGTGTTCAACTATAGTATAACGCAGATGTAATGTAATTAACTATAGTATAAAGCAACTGTACTGTGTTCAACTATAGTATAAAGCAGATATACTGTGTTAAACTATAGCAGGGGTGGGCAAGACATAGATTGTGGTCTACCAGTGGACCGCAAGTGAATTTAAAGGTGACTGCCTGTAAGATTTCAAAAGTCTGCATAATAAGAGAAAGATTTCTCACACATCTACGGCAGCGAGGTTCTTCACTCAGAATCTAGAATTCTAGATAAAATCTAGATTCTGAGTGAATAGCCTCACCACTGTAGATGTGTGAGAAAGCTTTCTCTTATGCAGACTTTTGAAATCGTATATGACTTTGAGTGTATGACTGTGGCATAGGCACTGCACTTCAGCTTGCGCGACTCGGCTGTAGCTGAACTCGCTGCCCCAGCTTTGGTTACAGGACCTGCCCCCTAATCAAAATGACATGGCGTCCAGTCAATAAAATTACTTTGTAGAATGAGTCTCGAACTGTCTTGATTGTGAGACTACTTATCATACGCAAGCCCGGAACACAGATAAGGTTGCTTGACGGTCCCAGCGTGACGTAAAGAGAGAACTCTCGCTGTAAGTAAAGACAGAGCGCGGCTGTATTTGTTAAAGAGCGCAGCTGATTTTTAAAGCTGTATTATTTGTGTCAAAAATAAAATTTTCAGCCAGCAGGTCCTATTTGTGTCAAAAAGAAAATTTTCAGCCAGAACGTCCTATTTGTGGCAAAAATACAATTTTCAGCCTGCAGGACCTACTTGTGGCAAAAATAAAATTTTCAGTCAGCAGGTCCTAGAGATACAATTTTTAGCTTGCAGGTCCTATTTGTAGCAAAAAATACAGTGTGTGCTGGACTATTCTTTGTGCTTTTTGAATAAATACATTATTGTAATTATTATTATCAAGACTGGTGTTTTTTTTTATTTAGGTGCCCCCGTCACTTGGAATAAAATTAGAGGTAGCCCTTGCCTTACAAAAGTCTGCCCACTCCTGAACTATAGCATACAGCAGATGTAACATGATCAACTATAGTGTTAAGCAGCTGTACTGTGTTCAACTATAGTATAAAGCAGCTGTAATGTGTTCAACTATAGTATAAAGCAGCTGTAATATGTTTATCTATAGTATAAAGCAGTTGTACTGTGTTCAACTATAGTATAACGCAGATATAATCGCCTAGATTTAGAGTTCTGCGTTAGCCGTCAAAAGCAGCGTTAAGGGGTCCTAACGCTGCTTTTGGCCACCCGCTGGTATTTAGAGTCAGGCAGGAAAGGGTCTAACGCTCACTTTCAAGCAGCGACTTTTCCATACCGCAGATCCCCTTACACCAATTGGGTATCCTATCTTTTCAATGGGATCTTCCTAACGCTGGTATTTAGAGTCTTGGCTGAAGTGAGCGGTAGACACTCTACCGACAAGACTCCTACCGCCCATGGAAAGGCTGTAGTTAAGAGCTTTATGGGCTAATGCCAGTATATAAAGCTCTTAACTACAGTGCTCTAAAGTACACTAACACCCATAAACTACCTATGTACCCCTAAACCGAGGCCCCCCCACATCGCCGCCACTATAATAAATATTTTTAACCCCTAATATGCCGACCGCACATCACCGCCACCTACATTATCCCTATGAACCCCTAATCTGCTGCCCCTAACATCGCCGACCCCTACATAATATTTATTAACCCCTAATCTTCCCCCCAACGTCGCCGCCACCTAACTTCAAGTATTAACCCCTAATCTGCCGACCGGACCTCGCCGCTACTAAAATAAATGTATTAACCCTTAAAGCTAAATTAAATATAATTTTAATCTAACAAAATAAATTAACTCTTATTAACTTAAGTCTTCCTATTTAAAACGAAATACTTACCTGTAAAATAAACCCTAACATAGCTACAATATAACGAATAATTATATTGTAGCTATTTTAGGATTTATATTTATTTTACAGGCAACTTTGTATTTATTTTAACTAGGTACAAAAGCTATTAAATAGTTAATAACTATTTAATAGCTACCTAGTTAAAATAAATACAAAATTACATGTAAAATAAATCCTAACCTAAGTTACAAATACACCTAACACTACACTATCAGTAAATTAATTAAATAAATTACATACAATTAGATAAAATAAAATACAATAAAATAAACTATACTATAATACAAAAAAACAAACACTAAATTACAAAAAATAAAAAAGAATTACAAGCATTTTAAACTAATTACACCTAATCTAAGCCCCCTAATAAAATAAAAAATCCCCCAAAAATAAAAAATTCCCTACCCTATTCTAAAATACAAAAGTAATCAGCTCTTTTACCAGCCCTTAAAAGGGCTTTTTGCGGGGCCATCCTCTTCAACCGACGGACTAACGACGAATGAAGGTTCCTTTAAGGGACGTCATCCAAGATGGCGTCCCTTCAATTCCGATTGGCTGATAGAATTCTATCAGCCAATCGGAATTAAGGTAGAAAAAATCTGATTGGCTGATGCAATCAACCAATCAGATTGAAGTTCAATCCGATTGGCTGATCCGTATTTAACTCGCATTCTATTGGCTGTTCTGATCAGAAAATTTCCGATTTTTCCTACCTTAATTCCGATTGGCTGATAGAATCCTATCAGCCAATCGGAATTCAAGGGACGCCATCTTGGATGACGTCACTTAAAGGAACCTTCATTCGTCGGGTAGTCGTCGGTGAAGAAGGATGTTCCGCGCCGGAGGTCTTGAAGATGGAGCCGCTCCTCGTCGGATGGATGAAGATAGAAGATGTCGCTTGGATGAAGATGTCTGCCGGTCCGGATGTCCTCTTCTGCCCGGATAGGATGAAGACTTCTACTGGTCTGGATGTCCTCTTCTGCCCCATCGGATGAAGACTTCGGCCCGGCTGGGTGAAGATGACTCAAGGTAGGGAGATCTTCAGGGGGGTAGTGTTAGGTTTATTTAAGGGGGGTTTGGGTGGGTTTTAATGTTGGGGGGGTTGTATTTTTTTTTACAGGCAAAAGAGCTGATTACTTTGGGGCAATGCCCCGCAAAAAGCCCTTTTAAGGGCTGGTAAAAGAGCTGATTACTTTTGTATTTTAGAATAGGGTAGGTATTTTTTTATTTTGGGGGGATTTTTTATTTTATTAGGGGGCTTAGATTAGGTGTAATTAGTTTAAACTGCTTGTAATTCTTTTTTATTTCTTGTAATTTAGTGGGGGGTTTTTTGTATTATAGAATAGTTTATTTAATTGTATTTAATTGTAGGTAATTGTAGGTAATTTATTTAATTAATTTAATGATAGTGTAGTGTTAGGTTTAATTGTAACTTAGGTTAGGATTTATTTTACATGTAATTTTGTATTTATTTTAACTAGGTAGCTATTAAATAATTATTAACTATTTATTAGCTTTTGTACCTAGTTAAAATAAATACAAAGTTGCCTGTAAAATAAATATAAATTCTAAAATAGCTACAATGTAATTATTAATTATATTGTAGCTATATTAGGGTTTATTTGATAGGTAAGTATTTAGTTTTAAATAGGAATAATTTAGTTAATTTTAGGAATATTATTTTGTTTAATATAAATTATATTTATGTTAGGGGGGTGTTAGGGTTAGAGTTATGTTTAGGGGTTAATAGCTTTCTTATAGTAGCGGCGATGGTGCGGGCGGGAGATTAGGGGTTAATAATTGTAGGTAGGTGGCGGCGATGTTAGGGAGGGCAGATTAGGGGTTAATACAATTTATTATACTGTTTGCGAGGCAGGAGTGCAGCGGTTTAGGGGTTAATACATTTATTATAGTGGTGGCGAGGTCCGGTCGGCAGATTAGGGGTTAATAAGTGTAGGTAAGGTAGCGGCAACGTTGGGGGGGCAGATTAGGGGTTAATAAATATAATATAGGGGTCAGCGGTGTTAGGGGCAGCAGATTAGGGGTTCATAGGGATAATGTAGGTTGCGGCGGTGTCCGGAGCGGCAGATTAGGGGTTAATAATAATATGCAGGGGTCAGCGATAGCGGGGGTGGCAGATTAGGGGTTAATAAGTGTAAGGTTAGGGGTGTTTAGACTCGGGGTTCATGTTAGGGTGTTAGGTGCAGACTTAGAAAGTGTTTCCCCATAGGAAACAATGGGGCTGCGTTAGGAGCTGAATGCTGCTTTTTTGCAGGTGTTAGGTTTTTTTTCAGCCAGCTCAGCCCCATTGTTTCCTATGGGGATATCGTGCACAAGCACGTTTTCCCAGCTTACCGCTACCATAGGCAATTGAGAGTTGAAGTGGAGCTAAGTTAGGCTCAACGCACCCTTTTTGAGCCTAACGCAGCCCCTCAGACAACTCTAAATACCAGTGTTGTTGGAAAGGTGCGTTGGGAAAAAAAGCAGCGTTAGCTACCCAGGTCTTTACCGACAAAACTCTAAATCTAGCCGAATGTGTTTAACTATAGTATAACTCATCTATACTGTGTTTAGCTATAGTATTAAGCAGCTGTACTGTGTTCATCTATAGTATAATACAGCTGCACTGTGTTCAACTAAAGTATAAAGCAGATGTAATGTGTTTAACTATTGTATAAATCAGCTATACTGTGTTTAACTATAGCATAAAGCAGCTATACTGTTTTTAACTATAGTATAAAACAGCTGTACTGTGTTCAACTAAAGTATAAAGCAGATGATCAGATGTAATATGTTCAACTATAATATAAGGCAGTTGTAATATGTTCAACTAAAGTATAAAGCAGATGTAATATGTTCAACTATATTATAAAGCAGCTATACTGTGTTTAACTATAGTATAATACAGCTGTAATGTGTTCAACTATAGTATAAAACAGTTGCACTGTGTTCAACTATAGTATACATGAGATATACTGTGTTTAACTATCATATAAAGCAGCTGTAATATGTTCAACTAAGTATAAAGCAGCTGTAATGTGTTCAACTATAGTATAAAGCAGCTGTAATGTGTTCAGCTATAGTATTAAACAGCTATACTGTATTTAACTATAGAATAATATAGCTGTACTGTGTTCAAATAATGTATAAAGCAGATGCACTGTGTTCAACTATAGTATAAAACAGTTGTACTGTGTTCAACTATAGTATAAAGGAGCTGTAATATGTTCAACTATAGTATAAAGCAGCTGTACTGTGTTTGACTATAGTATAAAGCAGCTGTAATTTGTTCAACTATAGTATAAAGCAGCTGTACTGTGTTCGACTATAGTATAAAACCGCTGTACTGTGTTTTACTATAGTATAAAGCAGCTGTAATGTGTTTAACTATAGATAGTATAAAGCATATGTAATGTGTTCAACTATAGTATAAAGCAGATATACTTTGTTCAACTATAGTATAAAGCAGCTGTAATGTGTTCAACTATAGTATAAAGCAGATATACTGTTTAACTATAATATAAAGCAGCTATAATGTGTTCAACTATAGTATAAAGCAGATATACTTTGTTCAACTATAGTATAAAGCAGCTGTAATGTGTTCAACTATCGTATAAAGCAGCTGTACTGTGTTCAACTATGGTATAAAACAGCTGTACTGTGTTCAACTATAGTATAAAACAGCTGTACTGTTTTCAACTATAGTATAAAGCAGCTGTAATGTGTTCAACTATAGTATAAAGCAACTTTACTGTGTTCAGCTATAGTATAAAGCAACTGCAATGTGTTCAACTATAGTATAAAGCAGCTGTACTGTGTTCAATTATAGTATAAAGCAACTGCAATGTGTTCAACTACAGTATAAAGCAGCTGTAATGTGTTCAACTATAGTATAAAGCAACTGTACAGGGTTCAACTATAGTATAAAGCAACTGCAATGTGTTTAACTATAGTATAAAGCTGCTGTACTGTGTTCAACTATAGTATAAAGCAACTGTAATGTGTTTAACTATAGTATAAAGCAGCTGTAATGTGTTCAACTTTAGTATAAAGCATCTGTAATGTGTTCAACTATAGTATAAAGCAGCTGTAATGTGTTCAACTATAGTATAAAGCAGATATACTGTGTTCAACTATAGTATAAAGCAGCTGTACTGTGGAGGCCGCTGTAATGTGTTTAACTATAGTATTGTAATGCTCATGGGATATTCCTCTATCAGACCAAACTTGGCCAGTAGTCTTCTTATCCCAGCGTCAAGTGGAATGATAGGAAATATCCCAGAGCTGAGAGAGTTTGTAAAATGAGGTAAGCAGTACTCACAGTAGGCAGGGTTGTCCTTAACGGCAACAAGAAGGCAATCCCACAGTATAGCAGTTCAGGGGTAAACCAATAGAAGGACCAGGAACAGGCAGAAGTCAGCAACAAAAAGAAAATCCAGCAGTATAACAGTTCAGGGGTAAACCAATAGGAATGGTCAGACAGGCAGAGTTCAGCAACAGTATAGCAATCCAGCAGTTCAGGGGTTAAGCAGGCAGAGTGGTCAGACAAGCAGAGTTTATCAACGGTAAAGTGATCCAGCAGTTCAGGGTTAAGCAGGCAGAGTGGTCAGACAAGCAGAGTTCATCAACAGTAAAGCAATCCAGCAGTTCAGGGGTTAAGCAGGCAGAGGGGTCAGACAAGCAGAGCTCCAGAGATCCAGGCAGCATCCAGGAAGAGACAGCGAGTGGCGATGACGTCATTGCCGCACGATCACCACCGCTGCATCCATGGCAATGGCCATAGCAACGGACGAGCGGTGGCGGTGTGACATAGCCCCTCTCCTAAGGGCTACCACCGGGAACCAAAGCCGGCTTGGAGGGATGAGCAGCATGAAACCTGGAGATCAAAGATGGAGCATGCACATCACGGGCAGGAAGCCAGGAACGATTTACCACTGAGTAACCCTTCCAATGCACGAGGTACTGCAGTTGCCTGTGCCTGTATCTGGAGTCCAGGATCTTAGCAACCTCATACTCAGGTTCACCATGAATCAAGAGCAGAGGAGGAGGAGGTCGGAGCTGAGTATATCAGTTCTTGATGTAGGGCTTGAGTAGAGAGATGTGGAAGACTGGGTGTATGCGCAGGGTTCTGGGCAAGGCCACTTTGTAGGCAACAGGAGACAGTCTTTTAAGGACTTTGTAAGGGCTGATGAACCTAGGCCCTAATTTGTGACTGGGCTGACGTAGATGAATATGTCGAGTAGAGACCCAGACACGTTCACCTACCGAAAAGGCACGAACAGAAGCTCTATGATGATCAGCAAACCTCTTGTATCTGGAGACACCCGAACGTAACTGAGAGCGAATACGTTCCAAAATGTAGAGATGAATTATGGACCTCTGTCGGACACAATATTCAAGGGAATGCCATGTAGTCGTACCACATGTAACAGAAAAAGAGACAATAGTTCTTGGGCAGATGGCAGTTTCTTTAGGGGTACAAAATGAGCCAATCTGGAAAATCGATCCACCACAACCCAAACAACCGTATGATGGTCAGAAGGGGGGAGGTCCACAATGAAATCCATTGTTATGTGCGTCCAAGGTTGTTTGGAAATGGACAATGGTTGGAGTAAGCCAGGAGGCAAGGATTGGGGAGTCTTATTGGCAGCACAAGTCGTGCAGGCTTTCACATAATCCTTAGCATCAGACTTCATGGTAGCCCACCATACATGTTGGGAAAGAAGCTTAAAAGTTCTTGTCAAACCAGGAGGTCCTGAAAGTTTACTATCATGAGCCCAGGATAGCAAAGGGGTGCGTAGGTTCAGAGGTACAAAGAAGATAATGGGAGCTGCGGGGGCTTCAGCAGGATTTCTAGACTAGGCACATTGCAGTCTTGAAGAAGAGAGGTGCTAAGCTGAGCAACCACACAGGAGGGGGGTATGATGTGTTCAATAGGCGCTTCAGAGGAATCACTAGAAAACTGACGGGAAAGGGCATCAGCCTTTTTTTTTTGGTCCCAGGAAGATAAGAGACCACAAAGTCAGATTCTTGTGGTCAGTGAGAATCTGAATGGGATTGGCGGTACCCTCTAGCCAATGACGCCATTCAGTCAGAGCCATCTTAATGGCTAAGAGTTCATGATTACCCACATCAAAATTCCTCTCTGCAGGAGTAAAGCGTTTGGAAAAAAAGGCTACAGGGTGCAACTTGGAGGTTAAAGTATCCCTTTGGGTTAAGACCGCTCCAGCTCCAATCTCGGAGGCGTCAACCTCTAAAGTGAACTGCAGGTCAGGATCAGGATGGCGGAGCACAGGAGCAGAACAAAAGGCCTTTTTTTTAGAAGAGAGAAGGCATCCATGGCTTCAGGAGGCCAATTTTTACAGTCTTTGTTCCGTTTAGTCAACTCAGTGAGTGGAGCAACTATCTGGGAAAAGTTCTTTATAAACTTGCGGTAATAATTGGAGAACCCCAAGAATCTCTGTAGTTCCTTTAATGAAGGGAGTTGGGGCTATTCCAGAACTGCGGTGAGCTTAGAAGGATCCATGACAAAACCTTCCTTCGAGATGACATAGCCAAGGAACTGGATCTGAACTTGATCGAACTCACATTTCTCCAGTTTGGCTACCAGAGAATTGTCTCTGAGGCAAAAAAGTACTTGTCTCATGTGTTCATGATGCTCCTCAAGGGTGGAGGAGAAAATAAGGATATCATCCAGGTAGATGATGACAGTGCGATTGAGGAGTTTGCATAAATATTTGAACAGCCAATAGGATTTCAGTAGCTCTCATTCTATTGGCTGTTTTGAAAAATTCAGCAGCCAATAGAATGAGAGCTACTGAACTCTTATTGGCTGATTTGAACAGCCTATAGGATTTTAGTAGCTCTAATCCTATTGGCTGTTTTGAAAAATTCAGCCAATAGGAATGCAAGAATTCCAAATTCATTGCGGTACTTTGCATTCAATATTCAGTATACCACGGACATCGAATGAAGAGGAGCATCCATGTTGCCGAGGACCACCGACGCCGCCACTGATGAACACCGCCGAGGATTGCCACATCTGGGAAGACCGCTCCGGACCTCCGCTCCATGCCGCCTTCGCTGTGGATGGAGATGATGGATCCGCCTGGAAGAAGACCTCCGCCGGACTTCTGAAACCGTGAGTACCTATTTGGGGCTTTAGTGTTAGGTTTTTTTTATTTTGGGGGTTTTGATTTTTTAGGTTAGGTTTTTTTTGGGGCACATCTCAAAAGAACTGAATGCCCTTTTAAGGGCAGTGAAAAAGAGCTGAATTCCCTTTTAAGGTCAATGCCCATACAAATGCCCTTTTCAGGGCAATGGGTAGATTGGGTTTATTAGTGTTAGTTTTTTTTTTATTTTGGGGGGTTTGGTGGTGGGGGAGTTTACTGTTATGGGGGACTTTGTTTGTTTTTAATGTAAAAGAGCTGTTAAACTTAGGACAATGCCCTACAAAAAGCCGTTTAAGGGCTATTGGTAGATTAGTATTAGATTAGGGGGTGTTTTTATTTTGGGGGGGATTTTTTATTTTTATAGGGGTATAAGTTTAGTTTTAATTTTATTATTTTAGATAGCTTTGTTTATTTTTGTCTGTATTTCTATTTTTTATTTGTTGTAGCTTGGGGGGGTTGTATTTTCAACACATAGTCTGCCCTCTGGGCAGGCTTATCAACTAGTTATTATATAATTATTATTTAGTCACATATATATTATAGCCCTTTGTAGTGAAATACCTGATCATATACCATATACCTTTTAACCCTTATAAAAAATCTTAATATTTATATGACTAATTTTTATAAGATAGTGTTTATATGAGCGTAACAGTTTATTTTATTGTATTTATATTGTGCAACTTTTATTTTATCCCTAACCCTACATGCATTAAATTAGATTGTGCTTGAGCGAACACGTTTACTTTCAACTTAACGCGCCCTCAATATTCTGATATCGCTTGCACACAAACGTTAGCGCACCACTTGTAATCTAGCCCTATATGTTTCTAGGTCTGTGTGTACATGTAATTTTATGATACTTGAAGGGGTTTTCACAGACCTCCTAGAATTGTTATTATTTTTTAAATTAAACCAGGAAACAAATTGGTTTTTTTAATATATGAACTAGCATGAAAAAAGTTGTCCTAACAACCAAATTATACTGTGCTAATATATGGTCAAAGTTGTCAAAAAATCAAGTAAAAAAGACAAGCTGGGAATAAGAAATGTTTCTGGTGGTTTTGAATACCACTATTGAATTCTCTCAGGAGACAATGGGGGAAGGTAATATTTGAGAAGTCACTAAAAGACCTTGTGAGACTTTTCTAATGGTTTTTGAATGAGTTGGAAAAGCCTCAAATTTTAAAACCTGTGAGAAATCCATGCCATCCCATTAGCACATCTCTTCTACCAGACTGAGATACACCTTATGGTTTTAAGTTTATTTCTCGATCTTCTAAATCTCAGAAGGGATGTTTAATGCATGCTCATTAAAGGGACATAAAACCCTTTTTTTTTCTTTTATAATTCAGATAGAGCACGTGATTTTAAATAACTTTTCAGTTTACTTCTATTATCTAATTTTCTTTATTCTCATGGTATCCTTAGTTGAAAAGCATATCAAGCTAGGCTAAGGAGCAGCAATTCATTACTGGGAACTAGTAGCTGATTGGTGGCTGCCAGGGCCGCCATCAGGGGGTGACAGGGGTGACTCCTGTCAGGGGCCCAATGAGCCAGGGGGGGGCCATGAGGCAAGAACTAAAAAAAAATATATATTTGGGCAGCCACCAGTGCAGTGGGTACTACAGCAGAGTGCTAATTGAGCATGGGAAATGTTATTACAAGAAGTAAAGTATTAGCATTTGAGAGGATTTCTTAGTGTGCACTAAACCACTATGCGCAGTGTGAGACAGACTTGGCACTTACAGTGCGTGTCAGTGGTAGTAGTTTTTTTGGGGCTAGGGGTCCATAAAAACAATTTTTTTTAGCAGCAGTGTATTTCTGATTATTTGACAATGCTGTAGAAATTCTATATTTAAAACCATGCAGAAATGTGTCCTCCTCAATACACAAATGATAGATGCCCTTTTGGCAGATATATATATATATATATATATATATATATATATATATATATTATATATATATATATATAACATTCCAGTTTACTGCCCCTTCATGCAAGGACTTTATCTAAGATTTTTACATCTCCATAAAATTTTATACTCTCAGACTAAGATTGCTCAGTGTTTGAAATGAGACAGGTTAACTTAAAACTGTTCAGTTTACACTACAGCTGGCTTAATTTTGAAATACATACCAACAAGCCTAAATCCTGGATTTATCCAGATCTAATGGCATGAGTACCAAAGCTTATGGTCCCATCAAGACCATATAGAGTACAGCATTTTCAAAATCCATAAGTACAGCTGACAGCTGGGAAAATGTGTACACTATATTTGAAGTGGGGCTCTTGGTTGGGGAAAATGGGGAAAAAAAACAAACATCATATGTCAACCTTTTAAAGGTACTTTTCTTCATCTAGCCATCTACCCAGCTCATTAATGTAAAATTTTGAATTCACAGAATTATTTTTGTTTGCACATTTACAAATATGATTCTTTAAAAAGTGATCTCTTAATTTCTAAATTTTTTTTTATCATGCATGTCACACACTGTTGATTTAGGGGATGCAAGGTGCATAAATGTTTCCTCCTGTGAGTGTTTCTGTGGGTGTCTGTGTTTGTCTTTGTGCTTTGGTTTGTGTCTCTGAGTGCATATGTATTTTTTATCTGTGGGTCTCTCTGTGAGGGTGGGTGTGTTTGTCTTTGTGCATTTTCTGTAGATGTCTGTGAGGGTATGTGCATAAGTCGTTGAGCTTTTTCTGTAGGTGTCTCTGTGAGGGGGTGTGTATGTTTGTCTTTGTGTATTTTCTTTGGATGCCTCTTTGAGGGTGGGTGTGTATGTCTGTGTTTTCTGTGGATGTCTCTGTGAGGGTGTGTGTGTATATGTATGTATGTCTGTGTTTTCTGTGGATGTCTCTGTTTGGGTGTGTGTTTTATCTGGGTGTCTCTGTGAGGGTGTGTGTATGTCTTTGTGTGTTTTCTGTGGATGTCTCAGTGAGAGTGTGTGTATGTATGTCTTTCTGTGTTTTTTATGTGGTTGTCTCTCTGTGTATGTATGTCTTTGTGTGTTTTCTGTGGGTGTCTCTGTGTGTGTGCAAGTTTGAGTTTGTGTGTGTGTGTCCATTGTCTGTTCCTTTTTAGGACATTTTGACCTTACTACTAATTATTCACATCTTTCTACAGACTTTGAAACTAACAAGACCTTTCCGGAAGTAACCAATCCACCATTTAACCTTTAAATTATTGTTTAGGCAGTTCAGGTCCCTTCCTTTCAGCCACTGCATGCTGTTGTCATAATTTAGTTGTCATCTTCCTTTACAAAAAGTTAATCAGAACTCCATATTTTGTTTTCTAATTCTCCTTTTTTTTACAAAACTGTAGTTTACCTCATTACTTGACAGGTCAATGTAAATGAGTGCTAAGTGTCTGTTTGGGTGTCTGTGTCTGAGTGTGTTTCTTTGCGCGTCTGCTAGAGTGTCTATATGTGAATCCTTATGTGTGTGTGTGTGTTTCAGTGTATGAGTGAGTCTGTGTGTTTGTATGTTACTACCTTTACAACATTTCCAAGTTTAAATAGACACTTAAGAATAAAGTGCATATACGTTTTAGTCACTTGATCAAAAATTGCACATGTCAAGGGGGGGGGCCCTGATCAATGGTTGAGTCAGGGGCCCCAAAATTTCTAGTGGCGGCCCTGGACTGGCTGCACATAAAAATCTCTTTTCATTAGCTCACCAGATGTGTTCAGCTTTCTCCCAGTAGGGCATAGCTCCTCCTTCAAAAAATGATACCATGATAATGAAGCAAATTTGATAACAGAAGTAAATTGGAAAGTTCTGAAAACATTTTTTAGTTTCCATTCCCTTTAAAGATGAGCTAAATTTGCTAATACACCTGTATAATGCTACAACTTCAGCCTCAGCCTACAGATGACAAAAAAAAGGATTTGTTTATATGTCTTCTAAGAAAATCACAATATCCATCTTTAAACCTAAGATTCTTAAAAGGCTAACATACTGACGAATAACTGTAGACAAAAATGTAAGTAACATCATCTCATGGGGTGTCAGCAATGATAGGATTAGGTGGGTTTTATAGTATTTTTACCTGGTGACTCATCTTCCAAACAATTGTGTTTTTTAAAATTAAAGGGACATTGAACCCAATGCGATTTTAATCAACTTTCTAATTTACTCCTATTATCAATTTTTTTTCGTTCTCTTGCTATCTTTATTTTAAAAGCAGGAATGTAAATATTAGCAGCCAGACCATTTTAGGTTTAGCACCATGGATAGCACTTGCTTTTTGGAGGCTTACATTTACCCACCAATAAGCAAGCATAACCCAGGTTCTCAACCAAAAATGGGCCGGCTCCTATGCATCACATTCCTGTTTTTTTAAATAAAGATAGCAAGAGAACAAAATAAAATTGATAATAGGAGTAAATTAGAAAGTTGCTTAAAATTGCATGTTCTATCTGAATCATGAAATACAAAATTTGGATTTAGTGTCCCTTTAAGTAGATGCCTCTCACACATATTTATTCCCACTATAGAGATATTACACAAGCCCATTAATACAATTATTTGCAGTTACGGACCCTAAAATATTGTGTCCCTAATGATACATGTACAGTAAGTCTGTAGTATTAGACACACACATTTTTATGTTTGTTAAGCACAACATACCAAACTGTCACACAGAGAACAGAGCATGCTAAAATAACTTTTAAAATCACTAATAATGATCACATCATCAAGACCAAATCAATATATTAATCAATACCATTTTAATGTCACTGCACAGTGTGCAGTGACGTGAACATATTGGTAAAGGTTCAGAAAAAATGTTTCTAAATCAATTACTAGAACCTTGTTGGATAAATGCATTATGTTATCCATATTCCAAATATACCAGAATTTGTGTTTACTTATGCCACTTATTCGGAAAGAGGTTCTTATATTTAAGCAAGCATATGAAATTAAAGGGATATCCATTGTTGTAATAAAAAAAAAACACTTATCAGTGTTTTATATTTAATACAACATATTGCAATATGTATTACTCATCATTTTAAAATGATTTTACCATGTATTTCTTTTCCATTACCTCTTGTCACAGCCAGTGTTAGTGCACGTCGGGTTTCGCTTGAGCACAAACTTTTTACTTTCAACTTGTAATATGCGCGCTACATGACCCGCAAAAAGCTTCCATCTAGCTAAGTTTACGCAAAAGTGCAAAATAATGCTCCACTCATAATATAACCCAAAAAAAAATAACAATGAATGTTCAACTATCAATTTCACAAATTAAATTTTATTATTAAAGGGGATCTTTTCCAGATAAGCCCCGCCACTAATGCAAACAGTGCACGCGCCAAAAGTTAAGCCCCGCCACTTTTGTCAGCTGACGTATTACATTGCAATAAAAACTATGAAAATGAGTGAAACTATGAACTTTCTTACGCTTTCGACTGTCGTTCATGACAAGGAGACGGCAATACTTTTTTTGCAAACACACGGAGTGATCCATCAGCAACGTTTATGCAACAATGGGCACCAAATGACACTTTCCACTGTTTCTGACAGGTGGAGGTGTAATGCACGACAGTGTCGTCAAGAAATCGCTCTTAGAAAGGGAACTTGGCTGGAACGGTCTAGGATGGAGTTCAGGACAGTAATTCTATTTATTTATTGCTGGTCTAAAAATCTGACAAGTATGAAATTCTGCTCTGAGGAATTATCTATTGGCCACACGACCGCTGTTGACTGGAAGAACTTTCTTCGCGAAATTTGTGCCTGGCGTCTTTTGCAGAATCCAACTATTGTCGGTGGGCCAGGTCTACACGTCGAGATAGATGAAACGCTAATATCTCGCCGTAAAAACAACGCAGGGAGAGTCCTTCCCCAGCAGTGGATTTTCGGAGGGATCTGCAGGGAGAGTAAAGAAGTGTTCATGTATGCAGTTCCAGATCGAACTGCGGACACTCTGATGCACACAATACAGGCCTGCATAGCTCCCGGCTCAATCATCATTTCCGATATGTGGCCATCATACAAAGGAATTGAAACTATTCTTTCAATGAATTATACTCATCAAACGGTTAATCATAGTGAAAACTTTGTGGATCCAACGACTGGAGCTCACACACAAACCATTGAATCTTTCTGGCATGTCTACAAGATGCAGAATAAGCGCCAATGCGGCACACACAGATCTTTAGTGGACAGCTACTTGTGTGAGTTCGTTTGGAGGCAAAGGTACCGAAATACGGACCTTTTCATGCAAATTATCAATGACCTGTCCCAATTTCACCCTCTTAAATAAAAAATAAAGACCTGTCCCAATTTCACCCTCTTAAATAAAAAACAAGTTTCAATGCAAAATAAAAGTACAAAGTTTCAATGCACCGATAAAAAATAAAAGTACAAAGTTTCAATGCAGCATCTTCAATAAAAAAATTAAACTACAATACAAAATAACAATATAAGTTACAGTTTAGTACAAGTTTAATTTAATTTCAGAAGTACAAGTTTCAAGTACAAGTTTCATTTCACACTGTTCCTGTTCAATAAACAATAAATGTACAAGTTTAATATCTTTTTTTTTTTTTCATATTTGTTGCGGCGGGGCTTAACTTTTTGGCGGGGCTTATCTGGAAAAGATCCATTAAAGGAATAGAAAGGCCAAAATTTAAATGTTGCATGGGTGCATTTAAATTTTAAATAGGAGCATTTTCGCATCATACTTCCCTTATCAAAAATGCTTCTAGTAAAATGTATTACTGTTTTTCAGGGCATATGCACACATGCTGTGAGAGCTTGTGCACCAGTATTTAAAAACCACGCATTCTCAGAGTCAGCAGTGGATTGTATGACACTAATAAAGTCTTCACAGGCACAATACACACTATCGCCTGCTTTCTGAGCTTTAATACTGGTGCACAGGCCCTCACAGCATATGTACATATGCCACTGAAAACAGTAATAACTTTTATTAGAAGCATTTTTATTTTATTATTGCAAATTAAAATGCACCCATACACACGTTAGTTTTCACCTTTATATGCCTTTAAAAAGATTTAATAGTTGATTGCAATCATTAATCGACATTCTGATAATTTGATAGCCGTGTACAGATTTCATAATTTAAAAGTAATTTGATTTATATTTTTTGTTTTTATTAAATCTGACAACTATAAACTGAGCATGCTCGAGAGAGATTTGAAACAGGCAACAATGGGTTTTCAAAGGGCCAGGGCTTTTGAATTAGTTAAATATATAAATATGCGAAAATCTATGCCAACATTGTTTTATGATGAAGTTAAATACTGTTGAACTCAGTAAAACGTACTGGTGACTGTTTTTGCAGTGTGAAGAAAAGCATAGAAAAAATAGAAAATTGTGCAGAAATTGTGTTTCAAATGGATTTGACCAATTTCATATTTGACAATGTTTTGAAAGTCACAGCAAATTACATGATTTGTGTTTTCGAATGGATTGTAAGAAAAATTAGACCTAAAATTCGTTTATTTACCAGATTTATCTGACATCTTTAAAACCATTTAGTAAAGTATGTAATCAAAACAGTTTTTACAACTCATACTATCCCATAAAGGATATTTCCACAACCAGATAAGCTAATATTTAATATTCAGGTGATAATATGGCACACATTTCTTATATGTTTGTTATACCCACAGACAAATATTTCAGTAGCAGATGTAAATTTAATTAATCTTGTTTTAAGCTTGGATTTCAATCAATCAATCAATCAATCAATCAATCAAAATTCCTACACAAAAACATAATGAAGTTGTTTGGGTGATTTGTTTGCTTTGTTTTCTAAGCTATTTTTATTCATATGTAGTACTGCCATTTGAATTAAGAAATTAAAGAAACTGTGGTATCACAGGATTTTCAAATGGATTTGTACTGGAATTTTTACAGATCTTCAAGTAATACACACTAATTCATTCAATATGGTGATGACTGCCTCATATGTTTTTTTACTATTACTATTAGTATAGTTTAATGACATTTGTGCAATTAATCATTTTAAATAATTTTGTGTCAAAATATTTAAAAATACTTAGAACATATTCCCTTATGTGAAGAACAATGGAATGTGAAATATTTACAGTAAATACACTGTTAAACACTTTAATTAAATATGAATATTGCATAAATATGATTTTTCAGGTTTTAAGCTACTTCATTGCAAAGGGCTCCAATGCACTTATATAAATATATGTCTATATGTGTGTATATATGTTTCTTTCATATAGGTGGCGAGAGTCCACAAGCTTGTTACTGATTGGATATACATTCCTACCAGGAGGGGGCAAAGTTTCCCAAACCTCAAATGGCTATAAATACACCTCCCACCTCATTCATACCTCAGTTTTAAAAACATTGCCTCCTTAGGAGGTGGTGAAGCGTGATGTGCTTGATTCTTAAGTGAAATGCTCTTTTAAGCATATTGAAGCCCAGTTGCTTTCTAAGTACAGTGTTTGACTGAGGGATGTGAAGGGAGTATTGCCTGATGACACCAAGTTTTCACCTATGCAAAATCTATTCATAAAGCTCTCTGTAAATTCGGTCGCAGGGATTCATTTGTTGCTTCCCTTTACAGATCGACAATATACTCCTCTGCCATTACCTCTGCTGATACGTTTCAGTACTTGTTTGGCTGTCTGCTACTCAATGATTAGTAGACGAGTGTCTATGGGTAAGTATGTTTTAAATTTGTATATATAGAAACTCGTAGTCATATTGTGGGCACTTTTAATTGTTAAAAGTTTATATATTATGTATATATGGCCCTGGGACAGAATATCACTATTACCCTTGCTTTGTACACAGATGTATTTTGGCATGCTTTATTTTTTCCAAGCCAGCTGTAGTAACCCATTGATTAGCTCAGGTACCTAGCAACTAGACAGGTTTAGAAAAGGAATACCAGCTGCAGGTACTTGTATCTTGATTCTGCCTTCAAAACTAGTCTGAACATGTTCAAAGGGATACTGGTGTATCTGCATTAACTATCTGTAAAACTACTTAAAGGGAGTATACTTTGTTTTTGTGTGGTTTTTCTCTCTTTTCCTCAAAATAGATTTCTTAAGATTTTTTTAGTGATTATTGCTTTGTTTTTGTTTATGCTATAAGGAACAGCTAACTCTGTCCCTAAACTTTCCCTAGAAAATAAGTCCACTGAACACATTTTTATAATTAAGTGTGCTTATTATAAAATAACTGAAGTACTTTCTTTAGCTCATTTATGTGACTCATGTTTAGATTTACTGAATACATACTGACTAATCTAATGTTTATTTGGGTACTAATACACCTGTTCTATGTTTATTGCAGGATGATGCTAACAAAGTACTTCCAACTACATTTGCAAACGCGGTTTATAAGGTTTTCTGCTGCTCAAATATCTTCAAACAAGCGTAAAATGGTTAGTTCAGATATTTTCCTTCTAAGTGCTATGTACGCTGTTCCAAGGGATACTTTGGTATCTTCAGATAATGTGATTTTCTCTGAAGAGTGAGGATCTCTCAACTGCTGTAAGAACCTGATCACTACTCTTTTTTATTTTAAGTTGAACACATTTCTCTTTTTGAAGAGTTCTTAGACACTTTAAGTATTAAAAAACCTATATATTCTAATGCTAAATGTTGTTATTGTTTAAAACTGTTGTTAATCTCCCTGAGATTTTCCCTACACCTAACTGCACTTTGTGACCTGATTGCTAAAGAATGATTTAAACCGGGTCTGTTAATCTTTTTTGCAAGTTTTAAAAGTTATAACTATTAAGTTTGCTTCAGAATACAAATTATTTTATTTGTGATGCTGTATCTGCTAATATAAAAATGTATGTCAAAAGCATATTGGTAGCTATTCTTACCAGGAGGGTCCTGTGGTTTAAATCCTGGAATGTTTAATATGGTGTACAAAATTTAGATTATTGTCTCTTTCCTTTCAAAGTAAAGGATCTCTACTATTCCTGAAGATATAAAAAACAGACAACTGCAACTGTTCAAAGCAAGGTTCCTATGGTTTACTCTAGGGACCTAATGCTCATTGGAACAAGTCCAAACAGGATAAAGTCGGTTCCCACCTCCAAGACTACTATTTTAGTAGTATACTCACAAATGCTCCAATACTTTGTGTTCCAGCTCTTAAATACCACTCCTACTCTGAGTAAGCAGTGAAATGTATTATAAGTGCAGCCAGGGCCGCCACTAGAAATGTTGGGGCCCCTGACTTAACCATTGATCAGGGCCCCCCCCCTCCTTTGACATATGCAATTTTTGACCAAGTGACAAATGTATATGCACTTTATTCTTATGTGTCTAATTAAACTTGGAAATGTTGTAAAGGTAGTAACACACAGACACACTCATACACTGAAACACACACACACACACACATTCACACATAAGGATTCACATATAGACACTCTAGCAGACATGCAAAGAAAAACACTCAGACACAGACACCCAAACAGACACTCAACGCTTGTTTACATTGACCTGACAAGTCATGAGGTAAACTACAGTTTTGTAAAAAAAGGAGATTTAGAAAACAAAATATGGAGTTCTGATTATCTTTTTGTAAAGGAAGATGCCAACTAAATGATAACAACAGCATCCAGTGTCTGAAAGGAAGGGCCCTGAACTGCCTAAACAATAATTTAAAGGTTAAATTGTGGATTGGTGACTTCTGGAAAGGTCTCGTTAGTCTCAAAGTCTGTAGAAAGATGTGAATAATCAGTAGTAAGGTCAAAATGTCCTAAAAAGTACCAGACAATGAACTCAAACTTGCACATACACCCAAGGAAACACCGACAGAGACAGCCTCAGAAAACACAGAAAGACATACATACACACACCCTCACTGAGACATCCACAGAAAACACACAAAGACACACACCCCCTCACAGAGACACCCACAGAAAACACACACCCTCACAGAGACATCCACAGAAAACACAGACATACATACACACACACACACCCTCACAGAGACATCCACAGAAAACACAGACATACACACCCACCCTCACAGAGGCATCCAGAGAAGATACACAAAGACAAACATACACACACCCTCACAGAGACACCCATAGAAAAAGCTCAAAGACATATGCACATACCATCACAGACATCCACAGAAAATGCACAAAGACATACACACCCACGCTCACAGAGAGACCCATAGAAAGAAAATACATACACACTCATAGAGACACAAACCAAAGCACAAAGACATCAACACAGACACCCACAGAAACACTCACAGGAGGAAACATTTATGCACCTTGCATCCCCTAAATCAACAGTGTGTGACATGCATGATAAAAAAAAATTGCAGAAATAAAGAGATCACTTTTTAAAGAATCATATTTGTAAATGTGCAAACAAAAATAATTCTGTGAATTCAAAATTGTACATTAATGATCTGGGTAGATGGCTAGAGGAAGAAAAGTACTTTTAAAATGTTGACATACGTTTGTTTGATTTTTCCCCAACCAAGAGCACCACTTCAAATATAGTGTACAAATGTTCCCATCTGTTAGCTGTACTTATGGATTTTGAAAATGCTGTACTCTATATGGTCTTGGTGGAACCATAAGCTGTGGTACTCATACCATTAGATCTGGTTAAATGCAGGATTTAGGCTTGTTGGTATGTATTTCAAAATGAAGTCAGCTTTTGTGTAAACTGAACAGTTTTAAGTTAACCTGTCTCATTTCAAACACTGAGCAATATTAGTCTGAGAGTATAACATGTTATGCAGATGTAAAAATCTTAGATAAAATGCCTCCTTGCATCTGGAAAGTCCTTGCATAAAGGGGCAAGAAACTGGAATGTAATATATGTTATATATATATATATATATATATATATATATATATATATATAAATGCATATCTACCATTTGTGTATTGAGGAGGAAACATTTTTGCATGGTTTTAAATATAGAATTTCTACAGCATTGTTAAATAATCATAAATACACTGCTGCTAAAAAAAAAAAAAAAATTATGAACCCCTGGCCCCACCATACAACTGCTACCACACTGAAGTTACAATCCAAAATTGCACAAAGAAATAAAAAACATTTGCTAAGTAAGTCCTACCTCCTCTGCAAATGAAAGTGATCTGCCGTCTACGCACACTGTACAAAGTGCCAAGTCTGTCTCACACTGTGCATAGTGGCTTAGTGCACACTCAGAAATCCTCTCAAATGCTAATACTTAACTCCTTGTAATAACATTTCCCATGCTCAATTAGCACTCTGCTGTAGTACCCACTGGCGGCTGCCAAAATTTAAAAAACAAATTTTTTTTTTTTTTTTTTAGTTCTTGCCTCATGGGGCCCCCCTGGCCCATTGGGCCCCTGAAAGGAGTCACCCCTGTCACCCCCTGATGGCGGCCCTGAGTGCAGCACAGATCTAGTAATCCTGCTGGGGGCAGTTTTTTAACAGGAGGCTTGGGTTCAGTCTGTCCCACACCTCTGAGTTCAGAACATTATTCACAAGGATATTGCATTGATTTAAGAACAAGTCCTCTAAGAGAGGTTTTTTGTTTGTTTGTTTTTTCTATCCATAAAAAAAAACTCTCAATATTCAGGGCCCTTCAATTTTGGCCTCTGTTGATATTGTATGGCAATACATTATTCCAATTCAATGCAAGAACAGGGAATGGGGTTTTAATCAAATCTCTTCATTTGTTCCAAAGAAGGAAGAACCTTTTTTAGACCAATTTTAGATCTTTAACTCTAAATAGTTTGTAAAAATTCAATTTTTCAGAATAAAATATTAAGAACTATTTTAATTAAAGAGACGGATCATATCGCATTAACCTATATGCATCTTTAATCTCCTTCACTCCCTTCAGTGGCTATGTGAATAGACGTTCTATGTATTATAATTTTCATTTGCTCAATTTCACATAAGACCACTTCAACTGTATATGCTGCATCAATGACGTAAGGTTTATTTCCAGCTAACTCAAAAAATATTTTAGATCCCAAAACAAACCAGTCTCTGACTTGGTGACTGAATCATTCATTTGTTATTCATAAAGCTTCTTACTCCTATCTGATCTGTGATTTCCACAGATACAAATTTTCAGGTTGGAGAGCTGTTTTTGGGTCGCTGACAGCACAGGGTTTGGGATCCTCAGAGGAGAGGTTCTATTATAGAACTCCGTGCAATTTTCAGGACCCTTCAAGCTTGGCCTCTGTTAAAAAGGGAGTCTTATATCCATTTCCAGACAGACAATGTCACAGCAGTAACTTCTGTCTACCATCAAGGGGGAACTCACAGTTCCCTAGCTATGAAAGAAGTATCTCACATACTTTCTTGGACAGAATCTAATTCCTGTCTAATCACTGAAATTCATATCCCAGGTGTAGACAATTGGGAAGCAGATTATCTCAGCCGGCAATTTCTACATCCAGGGGAGTGGTCTCTCCACCCAGATGTATTCTATTAAATTGTACAGATGTGGGGTTCTCCATAGATAGATCTGATGGCCTCTTGTTTGAACAATAAACTTCTAAGGTACCTTTCCAGGTCCAGAGATCCTCAGGTGGAAATGATGGACGCTCTAGAAGTTCCCTGGTCTTACCAGCCTGCTTACATTTTCCCCCCTCTGGTTCTTCTTCCAAAGATCAAATTAAAACAATCTTATGTGTTTCTAATAGCACCAGCATGGCCGCACAGGATTTGGTAGGCAGACGTTGTCTGAATGTCCAGTTGCCAGTCTTGGCCTCTTCCTCTAAGACCAGACCTTCTGTCTCAAGGCCTGTTCTTCCATCCAGATCTCAAATCTCTAAATTTGATTGCATGGAAATTGAAAGTTTATTCCTCAGTCATAGAAGTTTCTCTGACTCTGTGATTAAAACTATGATTCAGGCCTGTAAGCCGGTTTCAAGGAAAATATACCAAATTACTTGGTGTTCTACACATGATTATTCCTGGCATTTCTTTCGGATTCCTAGGATTCTCCAGTTCCTTCAGGGTGGTTTGGATAAGGGTTTATCTGCTAATACTTTGAAAGGACAAATCTTTACTCTTTCTGTTTTATTTGACAGAAAAATTGCTAATCTTCCTGATATTCACTGTTTTGTCCAGGATTTATTTCGAATTAAACCTGTTATTAAAATCTATTTCTTCTCCTTGGAGTCTTAATTTGGTATTAAAAACTTTGCAGGCTCCTCCTTTTTTAGCCTATGCATATTTTGGACATTAAACTACTTTCTTGTAAAGTATTATTTTTATTGCCTATCTCTTCTGCTAGAAGATTTTCTGAATTGTCTACTCTCTCTTGCAAATCTTCTTATCTGATTTTTCATCAAGATAAAGCAGTTTTGCAAACTTCTTTCAAATTTTTGCCTAAAGTTGTGAATTCTAATTCCTTATGTCCTAATCCTAAGAATACTCTTGAAAGATATTTGCATTCTTTAAATGTGGAAAGAGCTTTGAAATATTATGTTGATGCTTCTAACGATTTCAGACAAACTTCTAGTCTATTTGTTATTTTTTTCTGGTTCTAGAAAAGGTCAGAAAGCCTCTTCAGAAGCAGCTTTTGGTAGAAAGGTTCTTCAGGCAGCTATCTCAGTTTATTTCTAGTGCCTGTAATTTAAGTTTATGTAAGAACTTAACTGATTAATTTATTTCATGGTGGCAAGAGTCTGCGAGGACCACCCATTTTTTGGGGGTTAGGATTTTTTTTAATAAAGCATTATTTATCCTATTCCTCTTTTTTATGCTTTTATTCCTTTTTACACCTCACCAACTTGGCTATACATTAAACTGAGGTATGAGTGAGGTGGGAGGTGTATTTATAGGCATTTGAGGTTTGGGAAACTTTGCCCCTCCTGGTAGGAATGTATATCCCATCTGTAACAAGCTTGTGGACTCTCACCACCATGAAATAAATTAATTTATCAGGTAAGTTCTTACATAAATGATGTCATTTATGTGTTTATTTGTATATATGTTTGTAAATACATATATACAGTGAGTGCAGAATTATTAGGCAAGTTGTATTTTTGAGGATTAATTTTATTATTGAACAACCATGTTCTCAATGAACCCAAAAAACTCATTAATATCAAAGCTGAATAGTTTTGGAAGTAGTTTTTAGTTTGTTTTTAGTTATAGCTATTTTAGGGGGATATCTGTGTGTGCAGGTGACTATTACTGAGCATAATTATTAGGCAACTTAACAAAAAACAAATATATACCCATTTCAATTATTTATTTTTACCAGTGAAACCAATATAACATCTCAACATTCACAAATATACATTTCTGACATTCAAAAACAAAACAAAAACAAATCAGTGACCAATATAGCCACCTTTTTTTGCAAGGACACTCAAAAGCCTGCCATCCATAGATTCTGTCAGTGTTTTGATCTGTTCACCATCAACATTGCGTGCAGCAGCAACCACAGCCTCCCAGACACTGTTCAGAGAGGTGTACTGTTTTCCCTCCTTGTAAATCTCACATTTGATGATGGACCACAGGTTCTCAATGGGGTTCAGATCAGGTGAACAAGGAGGCCATGTCATTAGATTTTCTTCTTTTATACCCTTTCTTGCCAGCCACGCTGTGGAGTACTTGGACGCGTGTGATGGAGCATTGTCCTGCATGAAAATCATGTTTTTCTTGAAGGATGCAGACTTCTTCCTGTACCACTGCTTGAAGAAAGTGTCTTCCAGAAACTAGCAGTAGGACTGGGAGTTGAGCTTGACTCCATCCTCAACCCGAAAAGGCCCCACAAGCTCATCTTTGATGATACCAGCCCAAACCAGTACTCCACCTCCACCTTGCTGGCGTCTGAGTCGGACTGGAGCTCTCTGCCCTTTACCAATCCAGCCACAGGCCCATCCATCTGGCCCATCAAGACTCACTCTCATTTCATCAGTCCATAAAACCTTAGAAAAATCAGTCTTGAGATATTTCTTGGCCCAGTCTTGACGTTTCAGCTTGTGTGTCTTGTTCAGTGGTGGTCGTCTTTCAGCCTTTCTTACCTTGGCCATGTCTCTGAGTATTGCACACCTTGTGCTTTTGGGCACTCCAGTGATGTTGCAGCTCTGAAATATGGCCAAACTGGTGGCAAGTGGCATCTTGGCAGCTGCACGCTTGACTTTTCTCAGTTCATGGGCAGTTATTTTGCGCCTTGGTTTTTCCACACGCTTCTTGTGACCCTGTTGACTATTTTGAATGAACGCTTGATTGTTCGATGATCACGCTTCAGAAGCTTTGCAATTTTAAGAGTGCTGCATCCCTCTGCAAGATATCTCACTATTTTTGACTTTTCTGAGCCTGTCAAGTCCTTCTTTTGACCCATTTTGCCAAAAGAAAGGAAGTTGCCTAATAATTATGCACACCTGATATAGGGTGTTGATGTCATTAGACCACACCCCTTCTCATTACAGAGATGCACATCACCTAATATGCTTAATTGGTAGTAGGCTTTCGAGCCTATACAGCTTGGAGTAAGACAACATGCATAAAGAGGATGATGTGGTCAAAATACTCATTTGCCTAATAATTCTGCACTCCCTGTACATACAGGTTATGATTACAGCTTAGGGCCGAAACATGTCAACCATTTGGTGCTATGCCCTCCCACGCACCCTTTATCTGTGACTGCTCCAGATATTTTTTATGTTTGTGATGCTGAATAAAGAAATATTTTTTTACTCCAGTGAGACTTTTTATACATTTGTTCTACTCTTTAAATGCATATACATATAAAATATTTATTATTATGAGAGTAACTGTACTTTTAAATATAATTTCGATGTGTTTTGTGCAACTTTTTATTCAAGTATAACAGTTTAACCAGAGCTCTGAAGTTGCGCTATCCTGACGTGCATGAAATTCAATTTTGCTCGAGCAAAAGCATTTACTTTCAACCTGTAATATGCGCTCCACTTCCAATGCACACAAAGAACCACATTAAATCTCTTTTCGCTTGCGGGCAACAGAGCGCCACTCGTAATCTAGCCCAATGTATTTTCAACAGAATCGCAGTGTACAATTTGAAAATTCAATGAAAATAAACTGCTGAAAAAGTAATTTCTTATTGTTTGGATGTTGCATTTCCACATGCAAAATATAGAGGATAAAATATTTTGAAAACCTTGTGATAAATTTGTAATCATCAGCGTTTTAAGTGGATTGGAATGGTTTTGAATTTCAAAAGCACACAAAAACCCATGTTGCACAATATTTTCCAACTTAGTGGTACTTTCTTTGAATCTACAGTTCATATTGTTCACTGACTTGTGCAGTGGTTGAGCAATGATCACATGTGCTGCTTGGCGCAATCTTTAAAATACAATTTCACTCACTACTTGGGGCCTGTATTGAGTGAGCCTGACTATACTCTGGGTGTGTTATTTATTTTTGCTGACTTCTGTGTATGACCCACTGCTGCCTCTTGTCATCCCTCAGATCTTAAAGGGACACTGAACCCAAATTTTTTCTTTCATGATTCAGATAGAGCATGCAATTTTAAGCAACTTTATAATTTACTCCTATTATCAAATTTTCTTAATTCTCTTGGTATCTTTAATTGAAAAGCAAGAATGTAAGTTTAGATGCCGGACCATTTTTGGTGAACAACCTGGATTGTCCTTCCTGATTGGACACAACCAATAAAAAAGTGCTGTCCATGGGCTGAACCAAAAATTGGCTGGCTGCTTAGCTTAGATGCCTTCTTTTTCAAATAAAGATAGCAAGAGAATGAAGAAAAATGGATAATAGAAGTAAATTAGAAAGTTGCTTAAAATTGCAGGCTCTATCTGAATCATGTCCCTTTAACTTTGCCTGTTCATGTTTGATCAAAGTATGACCCTGCTTGCTCTGGCCTAACTATGAGTAATTACCTTGTCCTTGTTGGCTGTCTGAATATCTGTGTTTGAACCTACCTGTTTAATGTGTAGTGATTTCTGGAACTTGCTACAGTTTAAATTCTAGCTGTCTGAATACCTATGTATTACCCTTTTTAGCTTGCCAGGCTGTGCTCTTACTATTGTACAACCGTTTATATTTTCTTGAATATGAGTATATTACTATTATTTCACTTAGCATGGCCTTTATCACTGTTTTCTTAAATCCCATTTGCAGGGCTTAAACGGACAGTAAGCAACTTGTAATTACAATTCATTTCTTTCGTGTTCCTACAGAATAACATATCAGCCAAGTTTTAGCGGTTTTAAAACAAATTAATATAATTTTTTAATGCAATTATATTTCCACCATTTGCCTTATTTAGAGGAGCCAATCTGGGTTTTAGTCACCAGGCAACAAGGCTAGTCACAGTCATAAACGTAGTACTGGTATCTGCTGCTGTTGTGCCAACTAGAATGTGCTGCTTCAGCTGGTTCATGTATTGTTTAACTTGTATTTGGGTATATTGCTGCTTTAACCAGTGGGTCCCATACTAAGATTAAAAAAGCGCTTTGCTGAAACATGACATTCCATGCAAGAAATTTTATTATCAGCCATTGAGCAATCTATCTCACTAAAGACTTGTGCAGAAACATAGATTTCTTGTTAGTACTAGAGGCACAATGAACAATGTATATGATGAAAATTAAAGAGTATACAATGGTTAAGTTGTTTATAATGATATTGACACAGCATCCATTTCTAATGGGCTGATAATGATAACTTGCTCAGTTCTATTAGTGGGCAGGGACGTAGATACCTCCACAATCATTAAAACATTTTGTTTTTCTCATAGGAATAGAGGTTTTTAAAACAAACAAAAACTTAAATGCATTTAAAACACACTATTTTACATGCAACAGGGAAAACTATTGACTTTATTGTTGCTTTAAATAATTGACCCCTGATATCCTTAAGTCCTATTGATTGATACTTCTCAAAATTAGTGTTATGCATAGGAAACCTTCATTGCCAGCTCACTAGCTTACAAAATGGGTTTATATTGCCTCTTGTTTTATGCAGTTATTTGGCATTGAAGGGGTTTCAGAGCAAAGCTCCTGCAGAGAAGATTACCTGGTATAATCTTTGCAGGCTGTGGGGATCGTGCCTCTGAACACTGATATGTACTCTCAAATGACACATTGACAGCCAGACAAATCCAACTAATGATATCCACTAAGCAAGCAGCTGAGAGTAGTGCTAGCGAAAGAAAAATGCTCATATCAAGAAATCAGCTTCTGGTTTACGTATCAGACATAATATAGAGCCATCTGTGAGTTGTGATATATCATATAGATTCCTTTGCATGAAACAGTACGAAAAGAAATCAAAAGGGAGATTGCAACACAGCTTTGTGCATATGACAAAGCTCATTGGAGCAAAAAACTTCCGGGATGTAACACTACTGCATCTATTGTTTTCAAAAAGATTCCAGAAGGTTTATCAATTGACACAACATAGTTCTTGGTTGAAAATACAACTTATTTTTTAGTACATTTCCTAGACATATGGCATGTGCAATAAGACATACACATTTGTGATATAAACACAGTGTATGCATTGCACGCAGATACACTTTCATAGACTCATAACCCTGTAAAGTAGCAGTCTGGTGAATGTTTAGTGAAGTGAAATGGGCAATATTTGCTCTGTGCAATCTTTTTTCCATAACAGTTTCACCTCATAGCTAGATAAAAGAGCACTCATATCTCACTGTGAGAACTATCACATTAACTAGAGACTTTTTTATTTTTAATATTTTCAGAGTACCCAGAGTTTTCAACACTGTTAGCAGTAAGGTTAGGTGTATGCATTAGTGGTTCAAGCAGTTTATGGGACATGATAGGAACCCTCAATAAGTGCTGTAGTACCCACAATTCTCAAAGTCAAGAGCATACCTCCAAACAGTAAACAAAGACTATCCAGGATGGAGAAGTTGGTGCTTTAGTCGGGTAGATCCAGAGACTAATCATTGCAAACCAGAGGGCAGATCCCCCAAATATTACAAGTCCACAACATATTGGACAATTGGGAGCACTGCAATTCATATGGAATACTGGATTATTCTTACAAGTCATTTAGCAGGACAAGGAGAGGTGAAACCCTCCCGCCTTGATATATAACTTTAACAACAACCAGGCGGCTAGATTACGAGTTTCGCATTATGAGTGAAAAAGCCTCATAACGCTGCTTTTTCACTACCGCTGCTATTACAAGTCTTGCAGGTATAGCTGTACCGCACACTTTTTTGGCCGTAACGCAACATAACTACCGCCCCTTTCAAAAAGTCCTTTTTCAATGGGACTTCCATAGCGCTGGTATTACGAGTTTTGCCTGGGAGGCCAAAAAGTGAGCGGTACAACCTATACCATAAAGATTCGTTCCGCCATCTAAAGTCAGTAGTTATGGGTTTTACGTTACAAAGCTGTAGCATAAAACTCATAACTAAAGTGTTACAAAGTACACTAACACCCATAATCTACCTATTAACCCCTAAACCGAGGCCCTCCCGCATCGCAAACACTAAAAAAAAATTATTAAACCCTAATCAGCCACTCCGGACATCGCCGCCACTATAATAAACATATAACCCTTGAAACGCTGCACCAACGCATCGTAAACACTAGTTACATATTAACCCCTAATCTGGCGCCCCCAACATCACCGCCACCACTATACTAAAGTTATTAACCCCTAATCCTAACCCTAAGTCTAACCCTAACACCCCTAACTTTAATATAATTAAAATAAATCTAAATAAAAATTCCTATCATTAACTAAATAATTCCTATTTAAAACTTAATACTTACCGATAAAATAAACCCTAAGCTTGCTACAATATAACTAATAGTTATAGTGTATCTAGTTTAGGTTTTATTTTTATTTCACAGCTAAGTTTGTATTTATTTTAACTAGGTAGACTAGTTAGTATATAGTTATTAACTCATAACTCATTAACTCATAACTAAAGTGTTACAAAGTACACTAACACCCATAATCTACCTATTAACCCCTAAACCGAGGCCCTCCCGCATCGCAAACACTAAAAAAAAATTATTAAACCCTAATCAGCCACTCCGGACATCGCCGCCACTATAATAAACATATAACCCTTGAAACGCTGCACCAACGCATCGTAAACACTAGTTACATATTAACCCCTAATCTGGCGCCCCCAACATCACCGCCACCACTATACTAAAGTTATTAACCCCTAATCCTAACCCTAAGTCTAACCCTAACACCCCTAACTTTAATATAATTAAAATAAATCTAAATAAAAATTCCTATCATTAACTAAATAATTCCTATTTAAAACTTAATACTTACCGATAAAATAAACCCTAAGCTTGCTACAATATAACTAATAGTTATAGTGTATCTAGTTTAGGTTTTATTTTTATTTCACAGCTAAGTTTGTATTTATTTTAACTAGGTAGACTAGTTAGTATATAGTTATTAACTCATAACTCATTAACTCATAACTAAAGTGTTACAAAGTACACTAACACCCATAAACTACCTATTAACCCCTAAACCGAGGCCCTCCCGCATCGCAAACACTAAAATAAAATTATTAAACCCTAATCAGCCACTCCGGACATCGCCGCCACTATAATAAACATATAACCCCTAAAACGCTGCACCCCCGCATCGTAAACACTAGTTACATATTAACCCCTAATCTGGCGCCCCCAACATCACCGCCACCACTATACTAAAGTTATTAACCCCTAATCCTAACCCTAACCCTAAGTCTAACCCTAACACCCCTAACTTTAATATAATTAAAATAAATCTAAATAAAAATTACTATCATTAACTAAATAATTCCTATTTAAAACTTAATACTTACCTATAAAATAAACCCTAAGCTTGCTACAATATAACTAATAGTTATAGTGTATCTAGTTTAGGTTTTATTTTTATTTCACAGCTAAGTTTGTATTTATTTTAACTAGGTAGACTAGTTAGTAAATAGTTATTAACTATTTACTAACTACCTAGTTAAAAGAAATACATATTTACCTGTAAAATAAAACCTAACCTGCCTCACACTAACACCTAAAATTACACTACAATTAAATAAATTACATTAATTAAATACAATTAACTAAATTACAAAAAAAAAAAAAAATAAACACTAAATTACACAAAATAGGGGGTGGAGCCTACTGTCATAGCGGCAAGACGCGTCTCAGTGAAGCTCCCGGTCTATGAGTGTCTTAATATAAGTTTTCTTCAGAAATAATGGTATTTTCTACTCATCAGAGGACATTTGACTAGCTGGAAACTGATATATGCTGAATATTGAGGATTTGACCGTGTTTCTGCCTATGGGAAAGATGTGTGCCAAGATCTCTCACAGACTTGTCAGCTATTCTTATAATTAGCCGCGTGGATCCTAAGAAGCGACCCTGTGTTGAGTCTGAAGCATAGATCTGGGGCTGCCACAAAATTACCCCCCCCCCCAAACTATGGGGTTACAACATCCTACAATAAGATAGATGCTTGAAGGAGCACTTACTGGACCTTGTATTTAGAAGGGGGCACTTTGTTGCACTGAGCTTAGAATTAGCAATACTTGCGCTGATTGATGATCACTATCGGAGACTCCATAAGCTGGCGAGTGTTTTTCACTAAACCCACCTTGTGAACAGGAGGTGATGTGCACGCTGACCTCTGCCCAGGAGCCGATTGCAACGGGTCCCAGTTACACTGATAACCCATACAACGTAGTCCAGAGAAGCCCTATACTTAACAGTGTTGAGCTGAAAAACCAACTGGCTCTGTCTGAAGATTCCTCCAGAAAGCCTCAGTTCCGAAGTGGTCAGCTGGGCAGTACAGCATTTCTGGCCCCATTGATAGCGGTCAAACGACTTGGGCCCTATGAACTGAAAACACTGAGGACTCTTGCCTTGAAAAGCATATGCGCTACTTGCTGGAGGCATAATCCGGTACATACCCCCCTTACAAAACAGCCGGGGGCTATTTCGGAATGGAGGAAGTCTGGGATCTGCTAGGCCTACATACAAAGGTATCTGAGATGGGATCAACACTGCAGGTTTAGTAGTGATCTGGACGTCCTGAAAACAGACTTTAATCAACCACATCTATTCATTGGCTAGGTTCTAAACTGATATGACTGCCCCTGCTTCTTAGAAGAACCATAAGTTATATAGGGTCTTGTTTATTTTAATGATGGCTCATCTGCCGGATGTTTGTGAGACTCTCATATTTCAAGGTGCTCTGTATGTTACTTTGGACTGGGGCTTTAGGGGCTTTTTGCTTATATGATGCCTTTAGCCTGTATTACACCCTGATTATTCACTTAGTTATGTCCTACCTGTACTATGTATTTACCTATTGAAAGTTGATGACAGGCCCTCTGCATTTTACTATTTCCCAAGCCACCATTGTTTGTCTGCATCAATTCTCCTATTTCAGTGAATGTATATAATTGGGGGCTAATTATTCCTAGGATGGGTCTGTATCGTTATACTGTTATATATACAATGCAGGATGTTGTAGAAGGAGGTTATTTTGTTTAATGTTGGATTGGTATTTACTGTGTAACTAGGTCTTCCACGTATATCTCCTGGCTCTCTTAGATACTAGTACATTTGGTGAATGAGGTTATTTTTGTGACTCCAGGGTCTGAATACATCACCAGGGCCCAACCTATGGGCCTGCTGTCTGCGGCCGAGATAGCAGGTTTAAAACCTTACTTAGGATAATACCAAGGTGGCAAATTGAGAGATGCCTAAGTAATTCCCACCTACTAGTTGCTTTACAGTAAAAGTTAATTTCCAACATCATGTGACACACTCTCTGGTGGGAGATCCTAGAACAATCCTGGAAGTTACTTCTTAGCATTGTTAATTACCTACCTACTAAACCTTAAGTTTATGCTAACCCTGAGTCATATATTCTTTGCCCTTTATGCGTTGGGTTACTATTATCTACACTCTGCCCCCACTACATAAGATAAGACTGCTGTCTTCCCTTGCCAGCAATATTATGTTATTGTATATTCTTACAACAAATAGCAATAACTGACCTCAGTGTGTGTATTGCCTTTACTATTTACAATAGTGAGTTCTGCATGGCCTTTATGATGTTGCTTAAATTGATGGATTAGAAGTGTCCCTCCACTCCCACAATCAATTATAATTTCTGCTTATACCAGTATTTTACATTTATTTTCCTACAGCTCTTATTAACAATCCCAGCAGCTTATACTCATTACTATAATAGAGCTTCACTGCGCAATATATCTATAGATAGATAACATAAAACAAAAAGTAGGTTCTCCAGCGGAGACCCAAGAGTGGCCTCCCTTTGTTAACAATATCCCACTATGAATACGCATGCACTGCTTTCTTGAGAGGTCCAAAGTGGCCTCATGTGACTTTCAGTGGGTCCAAAGTTTTGTAGGCAATTCTGACTTGATTTGACTTGTAACTTGTTCTGTAAATGTTTGATCTTTTACCAGTTGATGGTTACCATTTGTTTGCCTTACAAAGAACCTCAATAAAAAAAAAATTAAAAAAAAATTACACAAAATAAAAAAGAAATGATCAAATATTTAAACTAATTACACCTAATCTAATAGACCTATCAAGATAAAAAAGCCTACCCCCAAATAAAAAAACCCTAGCCTACACTAAACTGCCAATAGCCCTTAAAAGGGCCTTTTGCGGGGCATTGCCCCAAAGATATCAGCTCTTTTACCTGTAAAAAAAAATACAAACAGTAAAACCCACCACCCACACAACCAAACCCCCCAAATAAAATCCTATCTAAAAAAAACTAAGCTCTGCATTGCCCTGAAAAGGACATTTGGATGGGCATTGACCTTAAAAAGGCATTTAGTTCTTTTTCTGTACCCAAACCCTAATTTAAAAATAAAACCCACCCAATAAACCCTTAATAGAACCTAACACTTATAGACGAAGATCCACTTACAGTTTTTGAAGACCGGACATCCATCCTCATCAAGCCAGGAGAAGTCTTCATCTAAGTGGGCAGAAGTCCTCAACGAAGCCGGGAGAAGTCTTCATCCAAGCGGCAAGAAGTCGTCCTCCATGCGGGCGGAAATCTTCATCCAGACGGCATCTTCTATCTTCATCCTTCCGACGAGGAGCGGCTCCATCTTCAAGACATCCAGCGCGGAGCATCCTCTTCTTTAGATTCCTCTTGAAGAATGAAGGTTCCTTTAAATGACGTCATCCAAGATGGTGTCCCTTGAATTCCGATTGGCTGATAGAATTCTATCAGCCAATTGGAATTAAAGGGTAAAAAATTCTATTGGCTGATGCAATCAGCCAATAGGATTGAGCTTGCATTCTATTGGCTGCATTCTATTGCATCAGCCAATAGGATTTTTTTACCCTTTAATTCTGATTGGCTGATAGTATTCTATCAGCCAATCGGAATACAAGGGACACCATCTTGGATGACGTCATTTAAAGGAACCTTCATTCTTCAAGAGAAATCGAAAGAAGAGGATGCTCCGCGCCGGATGTCTTGAAGATGGAGCCGCTCCGCGTCCGAAGGATGAAGATAGAAGATGCCGTCTGGATGAAGACTTCTGCCCGCATGGAGGACGACTTCTTGTCACTTGGATGAAGACTTCTCCCAGCTTCGTTGAGGACTTCTGCCCGCTTGGATGAAGACTTCTCCTGGCTTGATGAGGATGGATCAAAAACTGTAAGTGGATCTTCGGGGGGTTAGTGTTAGGTTTTATTAAGGGTTTATTGGGTGGGTTTTATTTTTAGATTAGGGTTTGGGCACAGAAAAAGAGCTAAATGCCCTTTTAAGGGCAATGCCCATCCAAATGCTCTTTTCAGGGCAATGGGGAGCTTAGGTTTTTTAGATAGGATTTTATTTGGGGGGTTTGGTTGTTTGGGTGGTGGGTTTTACTGTTGGGGGGTTGTTTGTATTTTTTTTTTTTACAGGTAAAAGAGCTGATTTCTTTGGGGCAATGCCCCGCAAAAAGGCTCTTTTAAGGGCTATTGGCAGTTTAGTGTAGGCTAGGGTTTTTTTTAATTTTGGGGGACTTTTTTATTTTGATAGGGCTATTAGATTAGGTGTAATTAGTTTAAATATTTGATAATTTCTTTTTAATGTTGTGTAATTTAGATAAATGTATTTTGTTAATGTGATTTATTTAATAGTAGTGTAATGTTAGGTGTTAGTGTAAGACAGGTTAGGTTTTATTTTACAGGTAAATTTGTATTTATTTAAACTAGGTAGTTAGTAAATAGTAAATAACTATTTACTAACTAGTTTACCTAGTTAAAATAAATACAAACTTAGCTGTGAAATAAAAATTAAACCATACGGCCAGTTTACGAGTTTTGCGTTAGAGGCTATGCGGTGCTAACGAGCAGTTTTCTCTCACTGCTCACTTACCTGCAGCGCTGGTATTACGGGTTTTTACAAACCTGGCGTTAAAAGGCAAGAAGTGAGTGTTGAGCAAAATTGTGCTCCTTACCGCACTCTAATACCAGCGCTGCTTAAGTCAGCAGTGAGCTGTTTGTACGTGCTCGTGCACAATTTCCCCATAGGAATCAACGGGGAGAGCCTGCTGAGAAAAAGTCTAACACCTGCCAAAAAGCAGCATAAAGCTCAGTAACGCAGCCCCATTGATTCCTATGGGGAAATAAAATTTATGTTTACACCTAACACCCTAACATGAACCCCGAGTCTAAAAACCCCTAATCTTACACTTATTAACCCCTAATCTGCCGCCCCCAACATCACCAACACCTACATTATACTTATTAACCCCTAATCTGCTGCTCCAGACACCGCCGCCACATACATTATACATTATACATTATACATTGAGCTCGCATTCTATTGACTGATTGGAACAGCCAGTAGGATTGAACTTCAATCTTATTGTCAGGGTTTTTTCCCTGTTTTGCTTGCCATGTGCAGCTGGCAGCCATTTTACTCACCTCTCTTGATGACTCTGGTGCATACTGTGTGATGCTGCTCATTTCCTGCACTTCCTTTAATGGCCAGACTGGTGTACATCATCCGTGTGAGACAGGATGCAGTCTCAGAATTGTGATGTCATCACTTATTATTTAAAGGGCCTCTGTTCAGTATGCTTTGCCCTTGCGTTGTCTCAGATCTGTTTGTGAGAGCTCCTGTGTATAACCTGACATCCCTCCTGGTTCTTGATCCCTGGCTTGTTCCTGACTCTGCTGTTCTCCTTGTTCCTGATTCTGGCTCGTCTGACTACTCGTTTTGGCTCCTGACTCGGCTTGTCTGACTAGCAGCTCTGGTTTTGATTCCTGGCTTGTTATTTGACTTGTGGACATTTTATTATTTTTTGCTATTAATAGTGGTGTGATTATTTTTGCACTTCTAGTCTTAGTCTGATTCCTGGCACCCTAACATTACGCAAGGGCCATGAATCCTGATGGTGCTAATAATCCACCTTTACCTGCCATAATTTCCAGGATGGATGAACAGGATCACCGCTTGGATTCCTGGCTTGTTATTTGACTTGTGGACATTTTATTATTTTTTGCTATTAATAGTGGTGTGATTATTTTTGCACTTCTCGTCTTAGTCTGATTCCTGGCACCCTAACATTACGCAAGGGCCATGAATCCTGATGGTGCTAATAATCCACCTTTACCTGCCATCATTTCCAGGATGGATGAACAGGATCACCGCTTGGATCAATTTGAACTAGCCCTGCAAACCCTGCTGACTCGCACTGCAGATTTGGACCTGTCTAGCAAGTTATGGCTGCTCCTATTTCCGCTGCTGCACCTAATCCTACCAGGGGCATGTCCGGTTCTGCACCTCTACCTCAGCGTTATGGAGGCGATCCTAATCAGTGCAGAGGGTTTTTGAACCAGGTGGGCATTTACTTTGAGATGTTACCTCAGGCGTTTCCCTCTGACAGAGCTAAGGTGGGATTTCTCATCTCGTTACTCTCTGACACAGCTCTTGCCTGGGCTAATCCCTTATGGAAGACTAATAAACCTGTGATTTCAAATTACCCTGAATTTGTGGCCTCCTTTCAAAGGGTACTTGATGTTCCGGCTCGCTTCTCCTCTGCTGCTAAACGACTCATGTCCATTCAGCAAGGTACAAGATCTGTTGCTCAGTATGCCATTGAGTTCTGTACGCTTGCCACAGAGGTAGGTTGGAACAATGAAGCCCTTGTTGCCTCCTTCTTTCATGGGCTCTCTGATGCGATTAAAGACGAAGTTGCTGCCAGAGATTTACCAGAAGATCTTGAGGCATTGGTGTCTTTTTTGATCCTAATTGACATCAGACTAAGTGAGAGGCCCTCTTTCAAGGAGTGCTTGTGGAAGCCTCCTGTTCCATTGTCTCCTACATGTTCGTTCCCACCCATGCCTCCCTCTCCTCCAATGCCTCCTGGTCCCGAGTCACCAGGTACTGCTGAGCCTATGCAGTTGGAATTCACGCGTCTCTCCGCGGCAGAGAGGGCCTTTAGGAGGAGGGAGGGGCTCTGCCTCTATTGTGGGTTACAGGGCCACCTTTTGAAGTCTTGTCCTACACGGCCAGGAAATGCTCACACCTAAGGTTCTGTCGGGGGCAGAACTTGGGTGCTTTATCCTCGTCCCTGGAACCGCTAAAGGAGAAACCTTTGGTCATGGTTGTCCTTTCCTGGGTGGACTCCTCCTTAGTCACCCAGGCTCTTGTTGACTCCGGTGCTGCGGGCTATTTCATTGACCGTGCTTTTGTATCAAAGCACTCCGTTCCTGTTTTGCCTCGGTCCGTTCCACTTGCTATTGAGGCCATTGATGGCAGGCCCCTTCAGCCCGCACTCGTTATTCACGAAACTGCTCTGTTATCCATGGCTGTTGGGGTTCTCCATTTTGGAACCCTCCAGTTTCAGGTGATAAACTCAGCATTTTCCGGTTGTACAGGGTTATCCCTGGCTCCAAAAGCACAGTCCCAGTCTCAACTGGCGCAGGTCCGAAATTTTGTCGTGGTCTCCGCAATGTATTTCCACTTGTCTTTGGAAACCAGTTAAAGTCTTGTGCACTTCTTCGGTATCTCAATTGCCAGAGGAGTACCGAGAGTTCCTAGACATTTTTGACAAGGTGCGTGCCGGTACGTTGCCTCCTCACCGGTCTTACGATTGTGCCATAGACCTGCAACCCGGAGCCATTCCTCCTCGGGGCCGGGTTTACCCTCTGTCTGTTGCGGAGAATTGTGTTATGGAGGAGTATGTTGCCGATGCTCTGTCGCGGGAGATCATCCGCAAATCCTGCTCTCCTGCAGGGGCTGGCTTCTTCTTTGTGAATAAAAAGGGTGGCGAGTTTAAGACCATGCATCGATTATAGGGGTCTTAATCATCTTACCATTAAGAATGCTTACCCTATTCCGCTCATTATGGAACTCTTTCACTCAAGGGACCTACGGTCTTTCCTAAACTTGATTTGAGAGGAACGTACAATCTCGTTAGGATCAAGGAGGGCCACGAATGGAAAACAGCATTTAACACCAGGAGCGGGCATTATGAGTATCTTGTAATGCCCATTGGCCTAGTAATGCTCCTGCTGTTTTCCAGGAATTTATTAATGATGTCCTACGAGATATGTTGCAACACTGTGTTGTGGTGTACTTGGACGACATCCTCATACACTCACCCACACTTGAGGCTCATCATTCTTATGTTACACGGGTTCTTCAAAGACTACGTGAGAACGGCCTGTTTTGTAAACTCGAGAAATGTGAGTTCCATCAGACTCAAGTAACCTTCCTAGGTTATGTTATCTCCGTTGCCGGGTTCTCCATGGATCCTGACAATTTATCTGCAGATCTGCAGTGGCCTCGCCCAGTTGGTCTTCGGTCTATTCAACATTTTTTGGGGTTCGCCAATTACTATAGGTTTATTAAAAACTTTTCTTCCTTGGTCAAACCTATCACAGACATGACCTGTAAAGAGAATGATCCACTCCATTGGTCACCTACTGCCATTAAGGCCTTTGATAGTCTTAAGACTGCCTTTGCTGCTGCTCCAGTTCTGGCTCATCCTAACCCTGTCCTGCCTTTCGTTCTTGAGGTTGATGCGTTTGAGACTGGAGTAGGTGCCCTCTTGTCTCAGCGTCCTACGCCTGACGGTTCCTTGCATCCGTTTTTTGCAATTATGAAATTGGCGACAGGGAATTACTGGCCATAATTTTGGCACTTAAGGAATGGAGGCATCTTCTCAAGGGTACTAGCATGCCAGTGCTCATTCTTACTGACCACAAGAATTTAACTTATCTATCTGAGGCAAAACGTTTTGTCGTCCATACAGGCCAGATGGGCGCTATTTTTGTCTCGGTTTAATTATGTTGTTTCCTACCTGCCTGGTAGTAAGAATGTTAGGGTTGATGCCCTCTCTCGATAATTTTCCCCTCTGTCCAAGGAGGAGTCTGTACCTACTCCAGTTATACCTCCTGACCATATTTTTGCTACCATACGTACTAATTTGACTTCTACCTTGGGGGAGGAGATCCTGGCTGCACAAACCAATGCACCACCTGAGAAACCTAGTGGTATGTGTTTTGTTCCTGAGAATCTTCAAACTAAACTTTTGCACACTTACCACTATCCTAAAGTCACAGATCACCCAGGCAAGAACCAAATGATTTGGTCTGTCACTCGACAATTCTGGTGGCCAGGTCTTCGTTCTGATGTTGCTGAGTATGTTGCCTCCTGCTCAGTTTGTGCACAGAATAAGACTCCTCGACGTCTTCCTGTGGGTCTTCTTCAACCTATTGCTAATGGTGAGCGTCCTTGGACACATCTTTCCATGGACTTCATTGTCGAGCTCCCTGTTTCCAATGGCAATACTGTTATCCTTATGGTGGTTGACCGTTTTTCTAAGATGTCACATTGCATTCCCTTGAAGAAGTTGCCTACCGCTCAGGAGCATGCTTCAATTTTTGCCCGGGAGGTCTTCCGTTTACATGGGTTACCCAAGGAGATAGTGTCGGACAGGAGTAGCCAGTTTGTCTCCAGATTTTGACGTTCCTTTTGAGCTCAAATGGGGATCCAGCTTTTCTTCTCCTCGGCATATCACCCTCAATCCAATGGGGCTGCGGAACGGTCTAATCAAGCTCTGGAACAGTTCCTCTGTTGCTATGTCTGAGATCACCACAATAATTGGTCTGAACTGTTACCTTGGGCAGAGTTTGCTCATAATAGTGCTATTAATGCTTCCTCCAAGTTATCCCCGTTCATGGTGAATTATGGGTTTCAACCATCCTTCTTGCCCGATTCATTCATGTCTCAAGGTATTCTGGCTTTGGAGGAGCATCTCCGGCAACTCCGTTCCACATGGGTGCGAATTCAGGATTGCCTTCATCGTTCTATGCAGCGCCAAAAGTTCCAGGCTGATCGTAGGCGTCTGCCCGCGCCTTCCTACCAGGTTTGTGACAGGGTTTGGCTGTCCTCCCGCAACTTGAACCTTTGTGTGCCTTCCAATAAACTGGCTCCCCGTTATGTTGGTCCTTTTCGAATACTCTAACGGGTCAATCCTGTGGCCTACGCTCTTGACCTTCTTCCTGCAATGCGCATCTCTAATGTTTTTCATGTCTCCCTCTTGAACCCATTGGTTTGTAATCGGTTTACCACTGTGTTGCCTCATCCCCGTCCTATCTTTGTTGACAACCATGAGGAGTATGTCAGCAGCATTATTGACTCTCGTATGTCCAGGGCCGCGTACAGTATTTGGTTCACTGGATGGGCTATGGTCCGGAGGAGCGTTCATGGGTTCCCTCCTCTGATGTTCATGCTCCCGACCCCCTCTGTGCCTTCCATGCTCGTTTCCCCAATAAGCCTTTTGTCCTCCCGAGGGGAGGGTACTGTCAGAGTTTTTTCCCTGTTTTGCTTGCCATGTGCTGCTGGTAGCTATTTTACTCACCTCTCTTGCTGACTCTGGGGCATACTGTGTGATGCTGCTCATTTCCTGAACTTCCTTTTATGGCCAGACTGGTGTACATCATCCGTGTGAGACAGGATGCAGTCTCAGAATTGTGATGTCATCACTTATTATTTAAAGGGCCTCTGTTCAGTATGCTTTGTCCTTGCGTTGTCTCAGACCTGTTTGTGAGAGCTCATGTGTATAACCTGGCTGTCTGACATCCCTCCTGGTTCCTGATATCTGGCTTGTTCCTGACTCTGCTGTTCTTCTTATTCCTGATACTCGCTTTGGCTCCTGACTCGGCTCATCTGACTACCAGCTCTGGTTTTGATTCCTGGCTTGTTTTTTGACTTGTGGACATTTTATTATTTTTTGCTATTAATAAAGGTGTGATTATTTTTGCACTTCTCATCTCAGTCTGATTCCTGGCACCCTGACACCTAATGGCTGATTGCATCAGCCAATAGGATTTTTTCTACCTTAATTCCAATTGGCTGATAGATTACGATTGGCTGATAGAATTCTAAGGGATGCCATCTTGGATGACGTCACTTAAAGGTACCTTCATTCAGCTTTAGTCGTCGGATGAAGAGGATGCTCCGCGTCGGATGTCTTGAAGATGGACCCGTTCCGCGCCAGATGGATAAAGATAGAAGATGCCGTCTGGATGAAGACTTCTGCCCGTCTGGAGGACCATTTCGCCCGGCTTGGATGAAGACTTCTCCCGGCTTCGTTGAGGACTTCAGCCCAGCTTGGATAAAGACGTCTCCTGGTAATTCGATCTTCAGGGGGTAGTGTTAGGTTTTTTTAAGGGTGTATTGGGTGGGTTTTATTTTCAGGTTAGGGTTTGGGTGGCAAAAGAGCTAACTGACCTTTTAAGGGCAATGCCCATCCAAATGCCCTTTTCAGGGCAATGGGGAGCTTAGGTTTTTTTAGATAGTATTTTATTTGGGGGGTTGGTTGTGTGGGTGGTGGGTTTTACTGTTGGGGGGGTTGTTTGTATTTTTTTTTTACAGGTAAAAGAGCTGATTACTTTGGGGCAATGCCCTGCAAAAGGCCCTTTAAAGGGCTATTGGTAGTTTAGTTTAGTTTAGGCTAGGGTTTTTTTATTTTGGGGGGGGGGGGGCTTTTTTATTTTAATAGGGCTATTAGATTAGGTGTAATTAGTTTAAATATCTGTAATTTGTTTATTATTTTCTGTAATTTAGTGTTTGTTTGTTTTTTGTACTTTAGCTAATTTAATTTAATTTAGGTAATTGTATTTAATTTAGTTAATTTAATTATAGTGTAGTGTTAGGTGTTAGTGTAACTTAGGTTAGGTTTTATTTTATAGGTAAATGTGTCTTTATTTTAGCTAGGTAGTTATTAAATAGTTAATAACTATTTAATAACTATTCTACCTTGTTAAAATAAATACAAACTTACCTGTAAAATAAAAATAAACCCTAAGATAGCTACAATGTAACTATTAGTTATATTGTAGCTAGCTTAGGGTTTATTTTATAGGTAAGTATTTAGTTTTAAATAGGAATTATTTAGTTAATAATAGGAATATTTATTTAGATTTATTTAAATTATATTTAAGTTAGTGGGTGTTAGGTTTAGGGGTTAATAACTTTAATATAGTGGCGGCGACGTTGGGGGCGGCATATTAGGGGTTAATAAATGTAGGAAGGTGGCGGCGATGTTAGGGATGGCAGATTAGGGGTTAATAATATTTAACTAATATTTGCGAGGCGGGAGTGCGGCTATTTATGGGTTAATATGTTTATTATAGTTGCGGCGACGTTGGGGGCGGCAGGTTAGGGGTTAAAAAGTGTAGGTAGGTTGCGGCGACATTGGGGGCTGCAGATTAGGGGTTAATAAATATAATGTAGGTGTCGGCGATGTTGGGGGCAGCAGATTAGTGGTTCATAAATATAATGTAGGTGGCGGCGGTGTCCGGAGCGGCAGATTATGGGTTAAAAAATTTATTATAGTGTTTACGATGCGGGAGGGCCTCGGTTTAGGGGTTAATAGGTAGTTTATGGGTGTTAGTGTACTTTTTATAACTTTAGTTATGAGTTTTATGTTACGGCGTTGTACCATAAACCTCTTAACTACTGATTTTTAAATGCATTAGGGATCTTGACAGGGTAGGCTGTACCGCTCACTTTTTCGCCTCCCAGGACAGACTCGTAATACCGGCGCTATGAAAAAAGACTTTTACGTAAGTCGTTTTGCGGTAAGGCCAAAGAAGTGTGCAATACACCTAAACCTTTAAGACCTGTAATACCAGCGGGCGTAAAAAAGCAGCGTTAGGACCTCTTAACGTTGCTTTTTTACCCTAACGCACAACTCGTAATCTAGCCGATAGTTTCCCCATGGAAAAAATGTGTGCAAGTGAGTGTCCTTACGCGTTTCGGCGTGAGCCTGAATAATAGACCTTGTTACACCTATGCTGCCATGCACCTTTTAAAACCCTGAGTACATTCTTATTAGCTAAAACAAAAACATCCACAATCATACTATGTTGCTCCTTCTTTCTACAGAGTTATATTTCCATAATACAAACAATAGCTTCTACTTAGTACAATACATATTATAACATGAATATAATTTTGTTTCGGCAAATTAGTTATGTTAAGTTAGGGTTAAAAAGCAGCGTTGAGAGGTCCCAACGCTGCTTTTTAACGCCTGCTGGTATTACGAGCCTTGCAGGTACAGGTGTACCACTCACTTTTTTTCCGCGACTCGAACATACCGCAAATCCACTTACGTCAATTGCGTATCCCATATTTTCAATGGGACTTGCGTAACGCTTGTATTACGAGTCTTGGAAAAAGTGAGCGGTACACCCTCTCCTGTCAAGACTCGTACCACATTTAAAAGTCAGTAGTTAAGAGTTTTATGGGCTAATGCCGTAACATAAAACTCATAACTAAAGTGTTACAAAGTACACTAACACCCATAAACTACCTATTAACCCCTAAACCGAGGCCCCCCCACATCGCAAACACTTAAATAAAAATTTTAACCCCTAATCTGCCGACCGGACATCCCACCACTTTAATAAATATATTAACCCTAAACCGCCGCACTCCCGCCTCTCAAACACTAGTTAAAATTTTAATCTGTCATCCCTAACATCGCCACAACCTCCCTACATTTATTAACCTCTAATCTTCCGCCCCCAATGTCGCTGCAACTATATTAAATGTATTAACTCCTAAGTCTAACCCTAACACCCCCCTAACTTAAATATAATTTAAATAAATCTAAATAAAATTACTACAATTAAATTAATTATTCCTATTTAAAACTAAATATTACCTGTAAAATAAACCCTAAGCTAGCTACAATATAACTAATAGTTACATTGTAGCTACCTTAGGGTTTATTTTTATTTTACAGGCAACTTTGTATTTATTTTAACTAGGTACAATAGTTATTAAATAGTTATTAACTATTTAATAACTACCTAGCTAAAATAAAGACAAATTTACCCGTAAAATAAAACCTAACCTAAGTTACAATTACACCTAAAACTACACTATAATTAAATTAATTCCCTACATTGACTACAATTAATTACAATTTAAAACAATTATCTAAAGTACGAAGAAAAAAAACACTAAATTACAGAAAATAATAAAATATTTACAATTTTTTAAAACTAATTACACCTAATCTAATCCCCCTAATAAAATAAAAAAAGGCCCCCAAAATAATAAAAATCCCTACACTACACTAAATTACAAATAGCCCTTAAAAGGGCTTTTTGTGGGGCATTGCCCCAAAGTAATCAGCTCTTTTACCTGTAAAAAAAATACAATACCCCCCAACATTACAACCCACCACCCACACACCCAACCCTACTCTAAAACCCAACCAATTCCCCCTTAATAAAACCTAATACTAACCCCTTGAAGATCACCCTACCTTGAGACGTCTTCACCCAACCGGGCAGAAGTGGTCCTCCAGACGGGCAGAAGTCTTCATCCAGGCGGCATCTTCTATCTTCATCCATCCGGAGCGGAGCGGGTCTATCTTCAAGACATCCGACGCAGAGTATCCTCTTCTGTCTTGATACGACGACTAAATGACGGTACCTTTAAGTGACGTCATCCAAGATGGCGTCCCTTCAATTCCGATTGGCTGATAGAATTCTATCAGCCAATTGGAATTAAGGTAGAAAAAATCCTATTGGCTGATGCAATCAGCCAATAGGATTGAGCTTGCATTATATTGGCTGATTGGAACAGCCAATATAATGCAAGCTCAATCCTATTGGCTGATTGGATCAGCCAATAGGATTTTTTCTACCTTAATTCCGATTGGCTGATAGTATCAAGACAGAAGAGGATGCTCCGCGTCGGATGTCTTGAAGATGGACCCGCTCCGCTCCGGATGGCTGAAGATAGAAGATGCCGCCTGGATGAAGACTTCTGCCTGTCTGGAGTACCTCTTCTGCCCGGTTGGGTGAAGACGTCTCAAGGTAGGGTGATCTTCAAGGGGTTAGTGTTAGGTTTTATTAAAGGGGGATTGGGTGGGTTTTAGAGTAGGGTTGGGTGTGTGGGTGGTGGGTTGTAATGTTGGGGGGGTATTGTATTTTTTTTTTTACAGGTTAAAGAGCTGATTACTTTGGGGCAATGCTATTTGTAATTTAGTGTAGGGTAGGGATTTTTATTATTTTGGGGGGCTTTTTTATTAGGAGGATTAGATTAGGTGTAATTAGTTGTAAAAAAATTGTAAATATTTTATTTTCTGTAATTTAGTGGGGGTTTTTTCCGTAATTTAGATAATTATATTTACTTGTATTTAATTGTAGTTAGTGTAGGGATTTAATTTAATTATAGTGTAGTGTTAGGTGTAATTGTAACTTAGGTTAGGTTTTATTTTACAGGTAAATGTGTCTTTATTTTAGCTAGGTAGTTATTAAATAGTTAATAACTATTTAATAACTATTGTACATAGTTAAAATAAATACAAAGTTGCCTGTAAAATAAAAATAAACCCTAAGCTATCTACAATGTAACTAGTAGTTATATTGTAGCTAGCTTAGGGTTTATTTTATAGGTAAGTATTTAGTTTTAAATAGGAATTATTTATTTAATTGTAGTAATTTTATTTAGATTTTTTTAAATTATATTTAAGTTAGTGGGTGTTAGGGTTAGACAGGTTTAGGGGTTAAGAACTGTAATATAGTGGCGGCGAGAATTTTTGGGCGGCAGATTAGGGGTTAATAATTGTAGTTAGGTTGCGGCGACATTGGGGGCTGCAGATTAGGGTTTAATAAATAGTATGTAGGTGTCGGCGATGTTGGGGGCAGCAGATTAGGGGTTCATAAGTATAATGTAGGTGGCGGCGGTGTCCGGAGCGGCAGATTAGGGGTTAATAATATAATGCAGGTGGCGGCGATGTCGGGGGCGGTGGATTAGGGGTTAATAAGTGCAAGATTAGGGGTGTTTAGACTCAGGTTCATGTTAGGGTGTTAGGTGTAGACATAAAAAGTATTTTCCCATAGGAATTTTTTTTCAGCCGAATCTGCCCCATTGATTCCTATGGGGTAATCGTGCACGAGCATGTTTTGCCAGCTCACCGCTACCGTAAGCAGCGCTGGTATTGAGGTGAGATGTGGAGCTAAATGTTGCTCTCCGCTCACTTTTCTGCGGCTAATGCGGGGTTTGTAAAAACCCGTAATAACAGCGTTGTTTGTAGGTGAGCTGAAACTGCTCGTTAGCCCCGCAAGCCTTACCGACAAAAACTCGTAATCTAGCCGATAGTTTTTTGGATCCATTCGTTATATCAGATCCATTCTTTATTCATATTCCTTATTCTATTCTAAACTTTAGAATAGAATAATGAATATAGTAAATAAAGAATGGATCTGAAATAACAAATGGATCCGAAAAACGATTTAACTTAACATAACTAATTTGCAGAAACAAAATTATTTATTCAACTAATGAAAACAAATGAAACAAACAAAAAAAAATTTCATGGTGCACATGTCTAATATGTAACTATTGTCAGTATATTGCTTACGGTAAAGTTTTTGTTCTTTAACAAAATAATTCATATTTAGTTATTATGATATTCAAGGTCCCCAACATAGCTGCATGAGTCCAATCATTATATTATTGGTATAAATATCCGCAAATATCCACATATTATTCATACTAGTCCTAAAGCCCGTGTACACAGGACCATTTTTTTAAATACCGCGGTTCCAACCCTTCTCTCTCCCCCCTCTCTTTTGCACTCTCTCTCCCCCCTCTTTTGCTCTCTCTCTCCTCCTCTTTTGCTCTCCCCCCTCTTTTGCTCTCTCTCTCTCTCCCCTCTTTTGCTCTCTCCCTCTCTCACCCCTCTTTTGCTCTCTCCCCCCTCTTTTGCTCTCTCTCTCTCTCTTTCTCCCCCCTCTTTTGCTCTCTCTCTCTCCCCATCCCCCCTCTTTTGCTCTCTCTCTCTCTCCCCCCTCTTTTGCTCTCTCCCCCCTTTGATTTTGCTTGTCCCTCCTGGTCTGAATCAGATTTGTCCTAGTCTGACCTTGGCCTGAACTCTGACCTCTCTTTGGCTTCCTGATTTTTATTGTTCTCTCGCAGACTTATTACCAACATTAGCTTTCTCGACTCTGTTGTTGCTTTGCCCTCCTGACATTGGCTGACCTTGGATTCCCCCTGACCATGTCTTTAAATCTACCCCAGAATATTACCAGCCCTACCTCCTTTCCAGCCAACCTGTTCTATTTCAGGCTTTCTAGCAGACGTGTACGTAAGAGAGAGCTAAATATCTGCAAAGAGGATTCCAACACATTAACTCTCAGGTAAACTTTACAACCCCCTCCTTGCATTAATTTACTTTGTTTAGTCTGTATTAAAGGGACAGTCAAGTCCAAAAAAACTTTCATGATTCAAATAGGGCATGTCATTTTAAACAACTTTCCAATTTACTTTTATCCCCAATTTTGCTTTGTTGTCTTGGTATTCTTAGTTGAAAGCTAAACCTATGAGGTTCATATGCTAATTCCTTAGACCTTGAAGGTCGCCTCTAATCTAAATGCATTTTAACATTTTTCACCACTAGAGGGCATTATTTCATGTGTTTCATATAGATAACATTGAGCTCATGCACATGAATTTACCGAGGAGTGAGCACTGATTGGCTAAAATGCAAGTCTGTCAAAAGAACTGAAATAAGAGGGCAGTCTGCAGAGGCTTAGATACAAGGTAATTACAGAGGTAAAATGTGTATTATTATAACTGCGTTGGTTAGGCAAAACTTGGGAATGGGTAATTAAGAGATTATCTATCTTTTAAAACAACAAAAATTCTGGTGTTGACTGTCCCTTTAAGAATCTGTATTCTTTTTTTTTTTGTCAGCACTCATGTTCCCAGCACTGTTTAATGGGCACGATACACCTATATAAATAAATTAACCTTTTATCATTATTATTATTATTATTATTATGATGATGAATGATAATAATAATAATAATAATAAAATTAATAAAAAAAAACTAAATGTGGTACTTTTTGAAAGATAAAATTAGGTCCTCGTGAGTTTGTTATATTTCTATAAAGTAGAACACCATTATACACAGCATTCTAAAGCTAAAAATAGCAATAATAAGTCAACAGAACATCTAACACAAATAAAGTATAACAAAAAAGAATAACTCAGCAATTATTTTAAGTTCTTTGGAGCAGGGCCCTCTTCCTCTTGTATTAATTTACTTTCGGCTAGATTACGAGCTGTGCGTTATGGTTAAAAAGCAGCGTTAAGAGGTCCTAACGCTGCTTTTTTGGTCAGACTCGAAAATACCGCAAATCCACTTACGTCAATTGCGTATACTATATTTTCTATGGGACTTGCATAACGCCGGTATTACGAGTCTAACCAAAAGTGAGCGGTACAGCCTCTCCTGTCAAGACTGGTACAGCATTAAAAAGTCCGTAGTTAAGAGTTTTATGGGCGAACGCCGTAACATAAAGCTCTTAACTAAAGTGCTAAAAGTACACTAACACCCATAAACTACCTATTAACCCCTAAACAGAGCCCCCCCCCCCACATCTCAAACACTAAATAAAAATGTTTAACCCCTAATCTGCCAAACCGGACATCGCTGCCACTGTAAAAAATATATTAACCCCTAAACCTCCGCCCTCCCGCATCGCAAACACTATTTTAATTTTATTAACCCCTAATCTGCCATCCCTAACATCGCCGACACCTACCTACATTTATTAATCAATATCTGCCGCCCCCAACATCGCCGCAACTATATTAAATTTATTAACCCCTAAATCTGTCTAGTCCTAACCCTAACCCCCCTAACTTAAATATAATTTAAATAAATCTAAATAAAATTACTACAATTCACTCAATTATTCTTACTTAAAACTAAATACTTACCTATAAAAACATAATTTATGCTTACCTGATAAATTTATTTCTCTTGTGGTGTATCCAGTCCACGGATCATCCATTACTTGTGGGATATTCTCATTCCCAACAGGAAGTTGCAAGAGGACACCCACAGCAGAGCTGTCTATATAGCTCCTCCCCTAACTGCCATATCCAGTCATTCGACCGAAAACAAACAGAGAAAGGAGAAACCATAGGGTGCAGTGGTGACTGTAGTTTAAATTTAAAAAATACCTGCCTTAAAATGACAGGGCGGGCCATGGACTGGATACACCACAAGAGAAATAAATTTATCAGGTAAGCATAAATTATGTTTTCTCTTGTAAGGTGTATCCAGTCCACGGATCATCCATTACTTGTGGGATACCAATACCAAAGCTAAAGTACACGGATGAAGGGAGGGACAAGGCAGGTACTTAAATGGAAGGTACCACTGCCTGTAAAACCTTTCTCCCAAAAATAGCCTCCGAAGAAGCAAAAGTATCAAATTTGTAGAATTTTGAAAAAGTATGAAGCGAAGACCAAGTCGCCGCCTTGCAAATCTGTTCAACAGAAGCCTCATTTTTAAAGGCCCATGTGGAAGCCACAGCTCTAGTAGAATGAGCTGTAATCCTTTCTGGAGGCTGCTGGCCAGCAGTCTCATAGGCTAAGCGGATTATGCTTTTTAGCCAAAAAGAAAGAGGTTGCCGAAGCCTTTTGACCTCTCCTCTGTCCAGAGTAGACAACAAAATCTTTAGTAGCTTGTAAGTAAAACTTTAAAGCACGAACCACGTCCAGATTGTGTAATAGACGTTCCTTCTTTGAAGAAGGGTTAGGACACAAAGACGGAACAACAATCTCTTGATTGATATTCTTATTAGATACCACCTTAGGTAAAAACCCAGGTTTGGTACGCAGAACTACCTTATCTGCATGGAAGATCAGATAAGGAGAATCACATTGTAAGGCAGATAACTCGGAAACTCTACAAGCCGAGGAAATAGCTACCAAAAAAAGAACTTTCCAAGATAAAAGTTTGATATCTATGGAATGAAGAGGTTCAAACGGAACCCCCTGAAGAACTTTAAGAACCAAATTTAAGCTCCAAGGTGGAGCAACAGGTTTAAACACAGGCTTGATTCTAACTAAAGCCTGACAAAATGCCTGAACGTCTGGGACATCCGCCAGACGCTTGTGCAAAAGAATAGATAGCGCAGAAATCTGTCCCTTTAAGGAATTAGCTGACAATCCTTTCTCCAATCCTTCTTGGAGAAAAGATAATATCCTGGGAATCCTGACCTTACTCCATGAGTAGCCCTTGGATTCACACCAATAAAGATATTTACGCCATATCTTATGATAGATTTTCCTGGTGACAGGCTTTCGTGCCTGAATTAAGGTATCAATGACTGACTCGGAGAAACCACGCTTTGATAAAATCAAGCGTTCAATCTCCAAGCAGTCAGCCTCAGAGAAATTAGATTTGGATGATTGAAAGGACCTTAAAGTGAAATCAGTACATTTGGTACACATTCTAAGAGGGGGTTCCACCATGGCTTTTAAACATAATGAACAAGGAGTTTCCTCTATGTCAGACATGTTTGTACAGACTAGCAATGAGACTAGCAAGCTTGGAAAACACTTTAAATCAAGTTAACAAGCAAATATAAAAAACGGTACTGTGCCTTTAAGAAAAACAAATTTTGTCAGAATTTGAAAAACAGTGAAAAAAGGCAGTAAATCAAACAAAATGTTTACAGTGTGTATAATAAGCTAACAGAGCATTGCACCCACTTGTAAATGGATGATTAACCCCTTAGTTCAAAAAATGGATAAAAAAAACAATATAGACGTTTTTTAACAGTCACACCAAACTGCCACAGCCTTGCTGTGGGCTTACCTTCCCCAACAAATGATTTTGGAAAGCCTAAGAGCCCTTTAGAGATGTCCTATAGCATTCAGGGGACTCTTGGAGGAAGCTGGATGTCTCAGTCTGTAAAAGTTACTGCGCAAAAAAGCGCTAAATTAGGCCCCTCCCACTCATAGTAACACAGTGGAAAGCCTCAGGAAACTGTTTCTAGGCAAATTTAAGCCAGCCATGTGGAAAAAACTAGGCCCCAATAAAGTTTTATCACCAAAGTATATATAAAAACGTTTGAACATGCCAGCAAACGTTTTATATTGTAAATATAAAGAGTATTACCTCAGAAAGTAAGCATGATACCAGTCGCTATTAAATCACTGTATTCAGGCTTACCTTACATAAATTTGGCATCAGCAGCGTTTTCTAGCATTCACATCTTCTAGAAAAATCTTAACTGCACATACCTCATAGCAGGATAACCTGCACGCCATTCCCCCGCTGAAGTTATCGCTCTCTTCAGTCATGTGTAAGAACAGCAATGGATCTTAGTTACAACCTGCTAAGATCATATAAATCACAGGCAGATTCTTCTATTTTTTTGCCTGGAACAAAATAGTACAACTCCGGTACCATTTAAAAATAATAAACTTTTGATTGAAGCAAAATAACAGCTACATTTCACCACTTCTCTCTTACTACCTCCATGTTTGTTGAGAGTTGCAAGAGAATGACTGGATATGGCAGTTAGGGGAGGAGCTATATAGACAGCTCTGCTGTGGGTGTCCTCTTGCAACTTCCTGTTGGGAATGAGAATATCCCACAAGTAATGGATGATCTGTGGACTGGATACACCTTACAAGAGAAATAAACCCTAAGCTAGCTACAATGTAACTATTAGTTATATTGTAGCTAGCTTAGGGTTTATTTTACAGGTAAGTATTTGGTTTTAAATAGGAATAATTTAGTGAATTATAGTAATTTTATTTTGATTTATTTAAATTATATTTAAGTTAGGGGGGTGTTAGGGTTAGGGTTAGACTTAGGTTTAGGAGTTAATAACTTTAATATAGTGGCGACGACGTTGGGGGCAGCAGATTAGGGGTTAATAAGTGTAGTTAGGTTGCGGCGACATTGGGGCAGCAGATTAGGGGTTAATAAATATAATGTAGGTGTCGGCGATGTTGGGGGGGCAGATTAGGGGTTCATAAGAATAATGTAGGTGGCGGCGGTGTCCGGAGCGGCAGATTAAGGGTTAATATTATAATGTAGGTTGCGGCGATGTAGGGGGCAGCAGATTAGGGGTTAATAAGTGTAAGATTAGGGGTGTTTAGACTCGGGGTTCATGTTAGTGTGTTAGGTGTAGACATAAATGTATTTTCCCCATAGGAATCAATGGGGCTGCGTTAGGAGCTAAACGCTGCTTTTTTGTAGGTGTTAGGTTTTTTTTCAGCCGGCTCTGCCCCATTGATACCTATCGGGAAATCGTGCACGAGCACATTTTGCCAGCTCACCGCTACCGTAAGCAGCGCTGGTACTGAGGTGAGATGTGGAGCTAAATTTTGCTCTTCGCTCACTTTTCTGCGGCTAACGCCGGGTTTGTTAAAACCCGTAATACCAGCGTTGTCTTTAGGTGAGCGGTGAGGGAAAACTGCTCGTTAGCACCGCACAGCATTACCAACAAAACTCGTAAAATCTAGGTGTTTGTTTAGTCTGTATTAAGTATCAGTTTTCTTTTTTTTTATCATGAATCTCTTTGTCCCCTCCTCAAATACCCAGCACTGAAGAATTTGAGGGCACAATACACCTAAATAAATAAATGAATTATAATTAATATTTTTATTATTGTTAAAAATATTAATAATGCAAATCTAACTGTTACTTTTAAAACAATATATATATATTGGTCCTAGTGAGTTGGTTATTATTACACACACAAAAAACCCCTAAGCAGAACACCATTCTAAAGCTATAAATAGCACTGATAAGTAGACAGAACATCTAGCACAAATACATTGTAGTTTATAACCAAAATGAATGTCAGCAATTAGTTTTCTACATTATATTGCAGAGCTAAAATGCTTAAAACACTACAGCAAATTTTGACATTTACACAATAAAATTAGCTGTATTACCCCAGTTTGCACTGGTGACATGTAGACCACTATTCCCAAGAGTTGTAAAATGCAGCTATTAGTTTTTGTCTCAGGAATATCCAGCGCAAAGGGAGGTAACTAGTGTGTCTGACGGGCTGCAATGTATCACCACCAGGCAGCTACAGGAGCATAAGACTTAATTAACACAACAGCTGAGCAGAGCTGTCTACATTATTCAAGCTCCACTCCTTCCTACAGACTTGACAAGCACTATGCTGATAAACAGGGAAGTGGGCCAGGGCTTAAAATGTAATTTTATCTTAAGAGAGCATCAAAGTCTAAACAAGAATTATTAAACATTGTGACATGATGGAAACTAATATCAGGCTTATATTCTAGGAGATATAAAATTATATTTTACTATTTCTGAAGAGATATTTTAATGGATTTAAAAATAAGAGCTGACAATCTAATTTTGACAAAGAATAAACAAAAAGAGAACCTGTAATTTCTGTTAGTCATTTCTACTTTGCATGTAGAAAGTTGCCTCTATAAAATTAATCCTTCGTAACCTGCTTTAATGCATATCATCTTCATTCATCCAGATAATAAGATATTAATTATTAATGACGAGCAAGCAATGTCAGAAAAATGGTAAATGTGCTTCAGATGACAGACCTGATGTGCTTTAGTGTTTTACCCCTGCCATTTAAAATGAGACACATGCTGTGAGTTATTATTATCTGTGCCAAGGACCTCGCCAGTAATCACCCAGTCTGTAGAATGTGACATAAGAGAATTAGATAAAAAAGGGGAGTATAAGAAAATTAATGAAGCAAATATCACACCAAATGACACATATGATGTTGGGCGAGGGTTTACTTTACTGTAAGATTCTATTTTAAAACATGTCAAAAACCACTGCTGTAGTTTTTACCTAAATTCTTTTATTAGCAACCACAAGGACAGATTTGAAATTCTACATATTTAAAAAAAAAACTTTATTTAAAATGTACCTTTAGAAATGTCTATAAAAGGTATATAGAACAACAATATGAATGTAAAAATATGATTATGTATCCCTAAAGTTAAATTATATTTCTACAGCATTTTTTCACACAAATGAAACCAAATACAGTAAATTTTATAGAAGAAATATTATGGAAGCATTTTCTTACAAATGTGCTGTTTACAAAGGAGGAGAAAAGGACAATGGAATTGTTTTCTGGTAAGATTATTTTTTTCGATAATTTTAATTTGCCTACAGTTGCTGGAAATGTTGGAATCCCTCCATGGAGGGAAATAAAAGCACTACTTAAAGACGTAGAGGCAGAGAAAACCCATGTCTTGATGGACTGTTGTACAAAAATGTGTCAGCATTACACATGAGTGTTCTGTGGGGACACAGGCACAAGTGCTTTCCCTAAACAACATCAGCAGGCTGCTGTTTCAAAGCTTCTAAAGACAGAAAAAGACAAAGGGCCAGATTACACATGGAGAGCTACTTAACGCTCCTGCTCGAGCATTAATTCCTCTAGAAGTAAGCTTTTTGCACTCGTCTGGTTGCGCTCATATTATGAGTTGAAACTAAACTGTTTTTTGCTCGCACGATAACCCAACAAGCTCAAAAAGCCAAAGGTAGAATATCGGGTGCGCGTTAACGTATTCCCCCATAGAAGTCAATGGAGAAAAAAAAAGTGGAAAAAAACCTTACACCCTACTCTTGCACAAACCAGATTGCAAATTCTCATGTGCACTAACCCAACATTCCAATGTTCTTCACATAGCAAAATATGTTCTGTTTATTCATAAATACATATTTCTACATATATCTCATGTTTTTTTGGTACAATATATATCTATACCTATATACTGTGTGTGTGTGTGTGTGTGTATATATATATATATATATATATATATATATATATATATATATATATATATATATATATATACAGATATAAATACATATATAGACATATATAACCCCTTATTGCTCGTGCACAAACATTTGCTCTCCACTCATAATCTGGCCCAAAATGTGAAAACCTTTAATCAACACTTATGTGAAACTCTACAATTCTGTCTTGCAGGCTAACACCTATTCTCCCCTTGCTAGTGCATACTGAGCAGATGGGTATTAATTCATGAAAATAACTTCTAAATATATTTTTTTAGTGGTCCACAGTATGAGCATCTCACTATTGATCATGTCCTTAGATGCTGAAAAGGCATATGACTGTCAGACTCAACCACATAGCAGAGTGCACTATCCCAGCTGTTTCTTCTGTTTTTTTGCTGGAGTGTGGTTGGATTAATTCAGAAATAAGGTATTGTGATTGGTAACCTGTGATTATATTCCTTAAAAATGTCACTGTGTAATGAAGTTAAGAAACACTTTGATTGAGGATGTAAATCAAACTAACGCAAATGTGCAAAATGCAGAGCTCCAATATATTTGAATGATTACTGTATGGGCCCCATTAATTAAAAGGCGCCCGCCTTTTCTGCATGCGGGCAGCGGATCTCTCGCTTCTTTGTACATGGAGCTCTAAGTGTCTGAACACGGGATATTTTTTAATGCTTTAATTTTTTTAAAATAGCTTTATTCAACTTTAGATATGTAGTGCTGAAGACATAGGAGACAGAAATTTGGTCTATATACTGTATGTGTGTTTAGGTCTATATACATCTTTGCATAGGGCTCCATTTTATCAAACTGCAGAGGCAGCTTGGGAACTTGTTGTACAGTTTCTCTCATGTAGTGGCGGAGCTAAAGTGATGGTAAATTTAAACCATCTGCTAAAGCTATACAGAATGGATGCAATTAATTATTAGGACAGTTAATTATGATTTAAACCCCTTAACGACCGTGACGTACCCTGCTCGTCACTGGTCATTAAGAGTTTTTCAGGTCATAACAGTGTGGGTCTCGCCACGAGCAATGAGACCATGCTATTATGACCTCCCTTTCTGCTGCAGGCATCCTGGAATATTGCAGTCTCTCCGCAGGCAGCAAGACCATGTTATCAAAAAAGCAATCCTCAAAGACCAGTGATGTACCATTAAGGGGATAATAAAATAGTTTCTGTAACCAAATTTTTGTTAGTGTAATCGTCTTACATTACTTGCCACCCACTGCAAATGTATTTTTTTTTTCTTCAAGTGGTGAGATTTCCACCTGTTGTTCAATAGCTGTGCTAGCGATATGGCACTCAACATGCTCTAAAGCTTCTTATTGTTTTTGAGTGCCCTATGGCTAGCACAGCTATTGGATACAAGGTGGAAACATCACTTCTTGGAAAACAAAACCCAGTGTGCAAAAATCTGAAGTTAGAATATCACGAACGCGTTAACATATTTCACAAATAAATACATCTGTACACACATATATACATACAGTATATATATATATATATATATATATATATATTTAGATGTGATTGTATGTATCTCTATGCTAAAGCCCTTAGCTGCCTTTTTTAACACCTGAGACCTGATATCTTTGAGCCTTTTAACTTCTTTAAACAATATTTTTTAAATAATTTGTATTAGATAGTGTTATTATGAGTGTAACCATACTTTTAAATGTATTTTTGATGTGTTGTTTTGTCACTTTTTTGTTTTGCAAAACAGTTAACCACAGCTTCGACGTACGTTAACTTCAATTACGCTCAAAGGATCTTGCTTACTTTCAACTTATAATACAAATGCTACATCTGAAGCACAAACAGACACCATCACTACGCGCGTAATTGTTAGGGTACCTATAGTGTATTAAAAAGGAAATACATATCTTTAATTTAAACACTAACTCACATGTGTGATACACCTCCTGGTGTAGTACCAGACATGCTGGGTGTTCACAGTTTTTCACCTAGCTGTCCTCTGAGAACATAGCAGTAGTGATGTCCCGAACTGTTCGCCCGCGAACGGTTCACAGTGAACATAGGTTGTTCGCGTTCGCGTTTGTGGGCGAACACATGGCGATGTTCGATCCGCCCCTATGTGTCATCATTGTGGAAACTTTGACCCTTTATGTCACAGCCGCCTGACACATTAGAGCCAATCAACATCAGACACTCCCTCACAGACACTCCCAGCTACTCGGAATCCGCCATTTTAGACTCATAACGACCTTGCTTTTTTAATGAGAGGACGTGTCGTGTTTTTGCTCCTGACATTAATAGGAAAAACATAGCTAGGCTAGTGTATTTACAGTCCTGAAGGACTCCACTCATCTCTGCTGCAAGCACAGCACCCCAAAAAGCCCTTTTTAGGGCTATATTTCGTGCCGTTTTTTTTTTTTTTTCTTTTTTTTTTTTATTAGCATTTGCCTGGCTTTCAGCTGTGTGTTTAAGGCTCACAGCATATGCTGTGACTACTGCCACCACTGATATCTCCCTAACAACATTAGTTTAAATTTAACTAACCCAAAAATATAATTATTTTTCTAGTGTAATTTCTTTTCATTTTCTATCAGGCCAGTGTCACACAGCATATACTCTGGTTCATTGCTCTGTGCCAGCCAGCAGCCAGCAGTGTTAATATCCGTTTATAACATTATTTTTAATTTAAAAAAAAAACACAAAAAAATATTTTTCTAGTGTAATCTAATTACATTTACTATCATGCCTGTGTCTGCCAGGCTCACTCAGCATTAATATACCTCTTTTTTTTTCAGTCTTTTGGTTAATTGGTCTGTGCCAGGCAGCCACCCAGCACTCATATCTATTTTTCTTTCACCTTAATTTTAATATAAAAAAAAAAAAAAGTTTAAATTTGTTTGCTAGTGTAATCTAATATAATTTTCTATCCGGCCTGTGTGTTTTGCTGACATAGAGAGCCTACTGTGTTTGCTTGCTGCCCTCCCTAGTCTATGAGCCACGACTCATATGTGTTTAACCTTTTTTTAATTTCCCCCCCAAAAAAATAATTTCAATCATTTTTCTAGTGTAATCTAATAGTATTTTCTATCAGGCGTGTGTGTATCCGACATACAGAGCCTACTGTTTTTAATAGCTGCCCTTCCAAGGCTATCAGCCACGACTCATATGTATGTGCTTAACCTTTTTCTTAAAATTTCCAAAAAAAAGTCTTTAAATCATTATGCTAGTGTAATCTAATTGTATTTTCTATCAGGCCTGTGTCTAACTGTCTATCTGACTTACACAGCATACTGTTGTTATAATTGCTGCCCTACGTAGCAGCCAGCCAGTGCGACCACTCATAGTCATATGTGCATTGCACTTCTTAACATAATTTTAATATTAAAATCTAAAATTTTAAAATATTTTGCTAGTGTAATGTAACTTAATTTTCTATCAGTCCTGTGTTTTTGTCACTTACACAGCATACTGTGTTAAATTGCTGCCCTACCTACCATCCACGACTCATATCTGCCAGCCTGTCTGCCAGGCCCAAGTAGCCAATTAGTGGCACCAATCACAATTCTTGTAACAGTAATAAAAATAAAAAAAAAACATAATTTTTTGGACTGCAAATATTCTCCTATGGCCATTGAATTTCATTTACCTCCTGCCTGCCACTGCCAGCCTTTTGTGCCAGGCCGTCTAGCCAACTATTTACACCAATCATAATTGTTGTCACAGTCAGACGGTATAGTTATTAATTTAAATAAAAAATTTTTTTAGTGTTGATCTTAACCCTCAGTTTGCTCGTGCCTTTGAATTGCACTTTTCTACAGCCTTCCAAGCCTGTGTGCCAGGCCTACTTAAAAAATATTTACACCAATCATATTTGTTGTGACAGTATTCTAATAATTAAAAATTAAAAATTTTGGTAATAGTTGCTGTGATTTGAATCCTCAGTCTGCTGGTGCCATTGAATAGCACTTTCCTCCTGCCTTGCAGCCTGCTGTGAGCCAGGCCCACCTAGCCAATTGTTGTCAGCAATCATATTTCTGTTAACAGTATTGCAAAAATTGTCAATCATCACTGTTTAGACTGTCAGTAATCAGTCTCCTAGTGTCCTTGAATTGCATCTCCCTCCTGCCTGCCATCCTTTTGTGCCATGCCGTCTTGCCAACTATTTACACCAATCCAAATTTTTTGTCACAGTATAGTTACTAATTAAATTTAAAAAATCTTTATTGTTGATGATCTTAACCCTCAGTTTGCTCGTGCCTTTGAATTGCACTTTTCTACAGCCTTCCAAGCCTGTGTGCCAGGCCTACTTAAAAAATATTTACACCAATCATATTTGTTGTGACAGTATTCTAATAATTAAAAATTAAAATTTTTGGTAATAGTTGCTGTGATTTGAATCGTCAGTTTGCTGGTGCCATTGAATAGCACTTTCCTCCTGCCTTGCAGCCTGCTGTGAGCCAGGCCCACCTAGCCAATTGTTGTCAGCAATCATATTTCTGTTAACAGTATTGCAAACATTGTCAATCATCACTGTTTAGACTGTCAGTAATCAGTCTCCTAGTGTCCTTGAATTGCATCTCCCTCCTGCCTGCCATCCTTTTGTGCCAGGCCGTCTTGCCAACTATTTACACCAATCCTAATTTTTTGTCACCGTATAGTTACTAATTAAAATTAAAAAAATCTTTATTGTTGATGATCTTAACCCTCAGTTTGCTCGTGCCTTTGAATTGCACTTTTCTACAGCCTTCCAAGCCTGTGTGCCAGGCCTACTTAAAAAATATTTACACCAATCATATTTGTTGTGACAGTATTCTAATAATTAAAAATTAAAATTTTTGGTAATGGTTGCTGTGATTTGAATCATCAGTTTGCTGGTGCCATTGAATAGCACTTTCCTCCTGCCTTGCAGCCTGCTGTGAGCCAGGCCCACCTAGCCAATTGTTGTCAGCAATCATATTTCTGTTAACAGTATTGTAAAAATTGTCAATCATCACTGTTTAGACTGTCAGTAATCAGTCTCCTAGTGTCCTTGAATTGCATCTCCCTCCTGCCTGCCATCCTTTTGTGCCATGCCGTCTTGCCAACTATTTACACCAATCCAAATTTTTTGTCACAGTATAGTTACTAATTAAATTTAAAAAATCTTTATTGTTGATGATCTTAACCCTCAGTTTGCTCGTGCCTTTGAATTGCACTTTTCTACAGCCTTCCAAGCCTGTGTGCCAGGCCTACTTAAAAAATATTTACACCAATCATATTTGTTGTGACAGTATTCTAATAATTAAAAATTTAAATTTTTGGTAATAGTTGCTGTGATTTGAATCGTCAGTTTGCTGGTGCCATTGAATAACACTTTCCTCCTGCCTTGCAGCCTGCTGTGAGCCAGGCCCACCTAGCCAATTGTTGTCAGCAATCATATTTCTGTTAACAGTATTGCAAAAATTGTCAATCATCACTGTTTAGACTGTCAGTAATCAGTCTCCTAGTGTCCTTGAATTGCATCTCCCTCCTGCCTGCCATCCTTTTGTGCCAGGCCGTCTTGCCAACTTTTTACACCAATCCTAATTGTTGTCACAGTATAGTTACTAATTAAAATAAAAAAAATCTTGATTGTTGATCTTAATCCTCATTTTGCTTGTGCCATTGAATTGCACTTTTCTACTGCCTGCCAGCCTGTGTGCCAGGCCCAACTATCCAATTAGTGCTAGCAATCATATTTCTTTTAACAGTATTGCAAAATTTGTCAATCAACACTGTTTTGACTGTCAATCTGCAGTCTACTAGTGCCTTTGAATTGCATTTTCCTCCTGCCTGCCTGTGTGCTAGTCACAACTAGCCAATTAGTGCCACCACTCATATTTATTGTAACAGGATTGGAATTTTTGTTAATCATAACTGTTTTGACTGTGATTCTTCAGTCTCCTAGTGCCATTGAATTGCAGTTTCCTTTCTCCCAGCGTGTGTGCCAGACAGGCTCATTTGCCAAATAGTGCCAAACAATCATATTTGTTGCCACAGTACTAGTAATATTTCAAAAAATTAACAATTTGATTTTTAAAACATCTGTCTTTTTTGTTGTTGTCAGTCTCACAGCGTATACTGTGCCCACTTTCACAGTGCCGCCACTCAATTGGTGTAATAGTTTTGTTAGTGTCCATTTAAAAAAAAATGACAGGCAGAGGCAGGCCACCCCGCAGGTTCCGTGGTCATGGTGCTGTGATTCCTTTAGACCCTACAAATATGCACATTGTTCAGACGCCGGGTGCCAGGGGGGATGCAAAAACTTCTGAGGAGGACCTAGTTGAATGGCTAACACAGGAAACCCAATCTTCTTCAGCTTCCGCTGCTAGTCCTCCTAACCTTGACGCACCATCTAAGTCCAGCTGTGCTTTGGGCAGGTCTCAAGTGACCAGTGCCACTCCGCCACCTGTCGCCACCACCAACACTAGCACCACAGCCGCTTCACTGTCACAGGAGTTATTGACACATCATTTTGAAGAAATGAGTGATGCGCAACCATCATTGACAGAGGATGTAGATAATAGTGATCAGTCTCAGTCAGGCAGCATTACCGACATGGAGGTACGGTGTGATGATGATGATGATGATGATGTTGTACCCGCTGCTGCTTCCTTTCTTGATGTTTCAGATACAAGTGAAGCGGTTGATGATGATGTGTCGGTGGATGTCACGTGGGTGCCTGCTAGAAGAGAAGAAGAAGAGGGGGAAAGTTCAGATGGGGAGACAGAGAGGAGGAGGAGACGATTTGGAAGCACGGGGAGGTCGTCTCAAGGAGCTAGTGGCACAGTCAGACAACATGCATCGTCACCAGGGGTCAGCCAGACAGCCCGCCGACGCCCATCAACGCATGCTGTTGCCACCACCAGAATGCCATCATCGCAGAGCTCAGCAGTGTGGCATTTTTTTTGTTTGTCTGCCTCTGACAACAGCGATGCCATTTGCAACCTGTGCCAAAAGAAACTGAGTCGTGGGAAGTCCAACAGCCACCTAGGTACAACTGCTTTGCGAAGGCACATGGTCTCCCATCACAAAGGCCGATGGGAAGAACACATGAGTAGAAGCAGCACACAAAGTGAAAGCCGCCCTCCTCCTCCAGCATCTTCAGCCACGTCAACCAGTGCTGTCCTCCTTGCCCCCTCTCAACCATCCTCCACTCAGTCTCTCTTGCGTAGCAGTTCCTGGTCATCTGCCCACAGTCAGGTGTCTGTCAAGGACATGTTTGAGCATAAGAAGCCAATTTCTCAAAGTCACCCCCTTGCCCGGCGTCTGACAGCTGGCTTGTCTGAACTCTTAGCCCGCCAGCTTTTACCATACAAGCTGGTGGAGTCTGATGATTTCAAAAAATTTGTATCTATTGGGACACCGCAGTGGAAGGTACCTGGCAGAAATTTCTTTTCACAAAAGGCAATCCCAAACCTGTACTCTGTTGTGAGAAAGGAAGTTATGGCATGTCTGGCACACAGCGTTGGGGCAAGGGTCCATATGACCACAGATAGCTGGTCTGCAAAGCATGGTCAGGGCAGGTATATCACCTACACTGCGCATTGGGTAAACCTGCTGACTTCTGACAAGCATGGAGAGTCACACCACACCAGCACTCCTGACCGCCCTGAACGCACAGGTGGATCAGTGGCTGACTCCGCACCAACTGGAGATTGGCAAGGTTGTTTCTGACAATGGAAGTAATTTGGTGGCGGCATTGAAATTGGGCAAGTTGACACATGTGCCGTGCATGGCACATGTGTGTAATCTGATTGTACAACGATTTGTCCATAAGTACCCAGGCTTACAGGACGTCCTGAAGCAGGCCAGGAAGGTGTGTGGCCATTTCAGGCGTTCCTACATGTCCATGGCGCACTTGTCTGATATCCAGCGTCGAAACAACCTGCCAGTGAGGCGCTTGATTTGCGACAGCCCGACACGGTGGAATTCAACACTCCTAATGTTTGACCGCCTGCTCCAACAAGAAAAAGATGTTAATGAGTATTTGTATGACCGGGGTGCTAGGCCAGCCTCTGGGGAGCTGGGGATATTTTTGCCAAATTACTGGACGCTCATGCGCAATGCCTGTAGGCTCATGCGTCCTTTTGAGGAGGTGACAAACCTTGTCAGTCGCACCGAAGGCACCATCAGTGACATCATACCATTTGTTTTCTTCCTGGAGCGTGCCCTGCGAAGAGTGCTCTATCAGGCAGTAGATGAGCGTGAAGAGGAAGCGGGAGAGTTGTGGTGTCCATCACCCCCGCAAACAGCCGAATCAGCATTGCTTGCTGGACCTGCGGCAACGCAGGAAGAGGATTGTGAGGAAGAGGAGTCAGAGGAGGAATGTGGCTTTGGGGAGGATGAGGAGGAGGAAGACCGAGCACAACAGTCATCCCAGGGTGCTCGTTGTTGTCACCTCTCTGGTACCCGTGGTGTTGTACGTGGCTGGGGGGAAGAAGATACCATCAGTGAGATCAGTGAGTAGGAGGAACGCGACATGATTAGCTCAGCATCCAACCTTGTTCAAATGGGTTCTTTCATGCTGTTGTGCCTGTTGAGGGACCCTCGTATAAAAAAGCTGAAGGAGAACGACCTGTACTGGGTGTCCACGCTCCTCGACCCCCGGTATAAGCATAAAGTGCCTGAAATGTTACCAAATTCCCGCAAGTCGGAAAGGATGGAGCATTTTCATAATAAATTAAAAACTATGCTTTACACAGCGTATAAGGGTGATGTCACAGCACCACGGCAATGTAACAGGGGAAGAGATGAAATTAATCCTCCTCCTCCCACAACCACGGCGGCAAGGACCGGGCGCTTTCCTGACGTCTTGTTGATGGAGGACATGCGTACCTTAACTCCCATGCACCATCAGAGCCTTTCGGGATCCAGCCTTAGAGAAAGACTCAACCGACAGGTAGCAGACTACCTAGCTTTAACTGCGGATCTCGACACTCTCAGGAGCGATGGACCCCTTGACTACTGGGTGTGCAGGCTGGACTTGTGGCCTGAGCTATCCCAATTTGCAATGGAACTTCTGGCCTGCCCCACTTCAAGTGTCCTGTCCGAAAGGACTTTTAGTGCAGCAGGAGGTTTTGTCACTGAGAAGAGAAGTCGCCTAGGTCAAAAAAGCCTTGACTATCTCACTTTTATAAAAATGAATGAGGGCTGGATCCCGAAGGGACTGACATTGGGTGATACATTTGAATAAAAAACTACTGATGATGATATGAGCTGGCTTGGGCTACAACTGGTACACAGGCTGGCATTTTTTTTTTTTGGTTATAAAGACGGAGGACTTGCTTGACTTATCCTCCAACAACTAGTGTTCAAGCCACAAGCTTTTAGGGCACTTTATAAATGTTTTACAAACATCGATTTTTCTGGCCGCTGCTACAGCAGTTGCTACAACAATACCCCAATTTTTCAGTCATTTGTACATTCCTAATTTTTCTGACCTCTGCTGCATCTCTGTGGGTACAAAACTCAAATAAAAAAAATAAGGCACATAACACTAGTGATTAAACTGTTACAAATTGTACAACTTTACACACCACTCATATCCGGTGGACCATTCAATTGAACGCAAAATGCAACAAATTTGAAAGAGTAGGACCGACCAAGCATCTTTATCCGTCTCTTGGTTGCTCTAAATTATCTCCGTGTTCCATCTATGCCATACCTGTACTCTATTGTGCAAAAGGGTGGCATATGTTGTGTTTCATGCTGTTGTGCCTGTTGCGGGTAGTGCCCATGATATAAAAAGGCTGAAGGAGAACGACCTGTAGTAATGGGTGCCCCATCCAGTTTTTAGAAAAATGTTCCTGGTTCCTCTCAATTATCTTTGGGTTTCTAAAATGGATGCCATACCTGTACTCGCTTGTGCAAAAGGATGGCATATGTGGTGGTGTTTCCTGCAGTTGTTTCTGTTGAGGGTGCTGGACCCTCTTATAAAAAATCTGAAGGAGAACGACCTGGAGTGGGAATCCAAGCATGGTTTTTGGGGCTATTTCACTTTTACAAACAATTATCTGTGGGTTTCACAAATCAATGCTGTACCAGTACTCTATTGTTCCAAAGTATGCCATATGTTCTCTTTCCTGCTGGTATTTTGTTTGAGGGTCCTGGACACTCTTATAAAAAGGCCTAAGGTGAAAGAGGTGTACTGGGTGTCCACTCATTTTTATTTTATATTTCTCATTTGACCAAAATTATCTCTGGTTTTGTAAAATCAATGCCGTACCTGTACTCTATTGTTCAAAAGGATGCCATACGTCCTCTTTCCTGCTGGTGTTTTTTTTGAGTGTCCAGGACCCTCTTATAAAAAGGCCTAAGGAGAAAGAGGTGTACTGGGTGTCCATCGAATAATTTTTTTGATTCAAATTTACATTTGCAAAAAATTATCTATGGGTTTCTAAAATCAATGCCTTTCCTGTACTCTTACTCTATTGTTCAAAAGTATGCCATATGTCCCCTTTCCTGCTGGTGTTTTGTTTGAGGGTCCTGGACCCTCTTATAAAAAGGCCTAGGGAGAAAGAATTGTACTGGGTGTCCATCCAATCAAATTTTTTGATTCAAATTCACGGTTGCAACAAATTATCCATGGGTTTCTAAAATCAATGCCTTTCCTATAATCTTTTTTTCACAAAGGATGCCATATGTCCTCTTTCCTACTGCTGGTTTTGTTGAGTGTCCTGGAGCCTCTGCTAAAAAGGCCGAAGGATAAAGAAGTGTACTGGGTGTCTATTCAATGTTTTTTTAGATTTCCCGTTTGTAACAAATTTTTTCTGTCTTTCTAAAATCAATGCCTTTCCTGTAATCTATTTTTCAAAAGGATGCCATATGTCCTCTTTCATGCTGTTCTTTCTGTTGAGGCTCCGGACACTCTTCTAAAAAGGCCTAAGGATAAAGAAGTGTACTGGGTGTATAATCTATGTTTTTTTAGATTTCACGGTTGCAACTAATGATCTGTGTTTCTAAAATCAATGCCTTTCCTGAAATCTAATTTTCTAAAGGATGCCATATGTCCTCTTTCATGCTGCTGGTTTTGTGGAGGGTCCTGTAGCCTCTGCTAAAAAGGCCTAAGGATAAATAAGTGTACTTGGTGTATAATCGAAGTTTTTTGCGATTTCACGGTTGCAACTAATGATCTCTGTGTTTCTAAAATCAATGCCTTTCCTGTAATCTAATTTTCTAAAGGATGCCATATGTCCTCTTTCATGCTGCTGGTTTTGTGGAGGGTCCTGGAGCCTCTGCGAAAAAGGCCTAAGGATAAATAAGTGTATTTGGTGTATAATCCAATTTTTTAGAGATTGCACGGTTGCAACTAATGATCTCTGTGTTTCTAAAATCAATGCCTTTCCAGAAATCTATTTTTCTAAAGGATGCCATATGTCCTCTTTACTGCTGCTGGTTTTGTTGAGGGTCCTGGAGCCTCTGCTACTAAGGCCTAAGGATAAATAAGTGTCCTGGTTGTCTAATCCATTTTTTTTTTTAGATTTCCCGGTTGCAACAAATTATCTCCGGGTTTCTAAAATCAATGCCTTTCCTGTAATCTATTAGTCACAAGGATGCCATATGTCCTCTTTCATGCTGTTGTTTCTGTTGAGGCTACGGGAGACTCTTCTAAAAAGGCCTAAGGATAAAGAAGTGTACTGGGTGTATAATCTATGTTTTTTTAGATTTCCCGTTTGCAAAAAATTATCCACGGGTTTCTAAAATCAATACCTTTCCAGTAATCTATTATTCACAAGGATGCCATATGTACTTTTTGATGCTGTTGTTTCGGTTGAGGCTCCGGGAGCCTCTTATTAAAAAGGCCTAATGAAAAATAAGTGTACTGGGTGTCTAATCAATGTTTTTTTCGATTTACCGGTTGCAACTAATGATCTCTGTGTTTCAGAAATCAATGCCTTTCCTATAATCATTTTTTCAAAAGGATGCCATATGTCCTCTTTGCTGCTGCTGGTTTTGTCGACGGTCCTGGAGCCTCTGCTGCGCATAATAAAGAAAAAAAAAAATAATTTAACTTGACTTAATAACTGAAGCATGACTTCAGGAGTCAGGTGTGGTCGTAGGTAGTGGTTGTTGTTAGCAGATTATTTTTATTGTAAATTGCAATTGCCACAGCGTGCATAAAATGTGCGTCACTAGTCCAAATTTTAATATTTTTTTTTTCATTCAGGATTAGTTTGGGGTACGGCGCAATATTGGAAAGGCAAAAAACAGGTCTCGGTACCCGTTGATATAAGGGGTGACTACTAGTGCTTTTACCAGGCTCCTCTTGGATAGCCCCAGAAAGTGTGAGTATGAATCCCAAAAAGAAAATTAAATTAAGGTTGAAAAATTACTCCTAAGTAAATTGTAAGACCTGGAGCTCCTCAAACACACGTCCTACCGCAACAGCTATAGGCTCCGCCCACCCAAATCTTACCTTTTTAATGCCAATTGATATTGCCACAGCTGGAACAACAGTAAATAACATGTGCGTCACCACAGTCTCCGAAGCTGTTGTCGGATGTATACAAAAACACTGATAAAGTATTCCTTACGAGCGCAAAGAGATGGCTACCGGAACACTCCAGGAACTTCACAAGAGTGGCTGTATTGTGTTTCTGGTGATGTTTGAGACATCTGGGTAGTGTACAGGGAGGGCAAAAATCGTCTCCATCTCTGTGCACCACAGGACAGGACGTCCTTGTCATCCATAAGCACATGAAATTGCTGGCATTTTCGTTGCTTCAAGAAGTTCATTTTTTGTGGTGATAGTACAGAATTAAATAAACTTTGGTTTCCTACCATACTCAAGACAATCTTGTATTTCAATATTCGTACTTGCTGTGGGAAACAGTGGCCTGTCCATACCAGGAAGATGATTTAGACAGAAGTAACGAGCTCTGCTTGCAGGTGACACATGTTTATCGTCAATCATCAAAGGGGTTGCGTGCAGAATATGGCTGATGGCCCCTTATTCACATGTTTGTCCAGAGCCACAACATTTGCAAACAGCCAGAAGAAAGGTCGTTTCTCACCAGCCTTAAGTTGAGCTTCATTTACCAAATGCTGATATTCCAAAAAATAGACAAACAGTGCCTTAAATAACACATTTGCAATATGGATTCACCAGAGCAAGGTCATTGCAAGTACTAAGTTCCCACGATAACAAAATTAAAATGCCACAACTATGCAATCTTCACCTTCAGATTATTATTGTCACACTCCATTGTACTCCTATGCCCAGCTCCCTGCTCTTGTTTTTGTTGAGGGTCCTGGAGCCTCTGCTGAAAAGGCCTATGGATAATAAAGTGTACTGGGTGTCTGTTCAATGTTTTATTTATTTCCCGGTTGCAAGTAATTATCTCAGTGTTTCTAAAATCAATGCCTTTCCTGTAATCTATAATTCAAAAGGATGACATATGTCCTCTTTCATGCTGTTGTTTCAGTTGCGGCTCCGGGACCCTCGTATTAACAAGGCCTGAGGATAAATAAGTGTAACCGGTGTCTAATGAATGTTTTTTTCTAATTTCACGGTTGCAAATAATGATCTGTGGGTTTCTAACATCAATGCCTTTACTGTAATCTTTTATTCAAAAGGATGACATATCTCCTCTTTCATGCTGTTGTTTCGGTTGAGGCTCCGGGACCCTCGTATTAAAAAGGCCTGAGCATAAATAAGTGTCACGGCTGTGTAATCAATGTTTTTTTCTAATTTCACGGTTGCAAATAATGATCTGCGGGTTTCTAAAATCAATGCCTTTACTGTAATCTTTTATTCAAAAGGATGACATATCTCCTCTTTCATGCTGTTTCGGTTGAGGCTCCGGGACCCTTGTATTAAAAAGGCCTGAGGATAAATAATTATGTAACGGGTATCTAATAAATTTTTTATTTTATTTTACGGGTCATATAAATGATCTCTGGGATTCTAAAATCAATGCCTTTCCTGTAATCTATTATTCAAAAGGATGACAGTACTACCAAAATACAGCCAATGAAGGGCCTTAGGAAGACTGAGCCAAGGTTGGATTGTAGTATTTGGTTAGGCTAATCATGATGGCCATGTAGACCACCACCACCGAGAGTCCTGGAAGTAACAGGGATGATGAGATGAAAGAGCTAAGAATAGTAGAACTTGAAACAACAGAGTTAGCCATGGGTGTTAGTGCAAAACCGCTTGGCTTTTTTTTGGCTTTGGGTGCGGCTATTCATGCAGGCCATATAGAGCTGAAAACATTCGGTGTCGTATCAGCTATTAAACTAATAAGAACAGTACTACCAAAATACAGCCAATGAAGGGCCTTAGGAAGACTGGGCCAAGGTTGGATTGTAGTATTTGGTTAGGCTAATCATGATGGCCATGTAGACCACCACCACCGAGAGTCCTGGAAGTAACAGGGATGATGAGATGAAAGAGCTAAGAATAGTAGAACTTGAAACAACAGAGTTAGCCATGGGTGTTAGTGCAAAACCGCTTGGCTTTTTTTTGGCTTTGGGTGCGGCTATTCATGCAGGCCATATAGAGCTGAAAACATTCGGTGTCGTATCAGCTATTAAACTAATAAGAACAGTACTACCAAAATACAGCCAATGAAGGGCCTTAGGAAGACTGGGCCAAGGTTGGATTGTAGTATTTGGTTAGGCTAATCATGATGGCCATGTAGAACACCACCACAGAGAGTCCTGGAAGTAACAGGGATGATGAGATGAAAGAGCTAAGAATAGTAGAACTTGAAACAGAGTTAGCCATGGGTGTTAGTGCAAAACCGCTTGGCTTTTTTTTGGCTTTGGGTGCGGCTATTCATGCAGGCCATATAGAGCTGACAACATTCGGTGTCGTATCAGTTATTAAACTAATAAGAACAGTACTACCAAACTACAGCCAATGAAGGGCCTTAGGAAGACTGAGCCAAGGTTGGATTGTAGTATTTGGTTAGGCTAATCATGATGGCCATGTAGACCACCACCACCGAGAGTCCTGGAAGTAACAGGGATGATGAGATGAAAGTGCTAAGAATAGTACTACTTGAAACAACAGAGTTAGCCATGGGTGTTAATCCAAGACCGCTTGGATTTATTTTTGTATTGGGTGCAGCTAATCATGCAGGCCATATAGAGCTGACAACATTCGGTGTTGTATCAGCTATAAAAATAATAAGAACTGTACTATCAAAATACAGACAATGAAGGGCCTATGAAGACTGAGCAAAGGTTGGATTGTAGTATTTTGTTCGGCTAATCATGATGGCCATGTAGACCGCCCGTAACAGGGATGAAAGTGCTAAGAATAGTACTAATTGAAACAACAGAGTTAGCCATGGGTGTTAGTCTAAGACCACTCGGCTTTTTTTTGGGTTTGGGTGCAGCTAATCATGAAGGCAAGATAGACCTGCCACCATTTGGTGTTGTAACAGGTATGAAAATGCAAAGAACAGTACTACTTAACACAACCTACTTACCATGGGTCCCAGAGCATATGTTTGGTTGTTATATTTTGTAAGGGTAATCATGCAGGCCATATAGACCTCCACCGATAGGGTGAGTATGAGTAACAGCTATTAAAATGCGAAGGACATTACTAATTAACACAACATAGTTACCATGGATCGCATACCAAGAGCAGATGTCTTATTATTATATTTTGTATGGGTAATCATCCAGGCCGTATAGACCTCACCAAATAGGGGGAGTTACAGAGATTAAAGTGCTAAGAATGGTAGTACTTAAAACACAACCTCGTTAAAATAGGTAGCAGACCACATGTCTTATTATTATAATTTTTCAGGGTAATCTGGCAGGCCATATAGAACTCCCCCGATAGGGGGGGGGGGGGGGGGGACAGGGATTAAAGTGCTAAGAAAAGTACTAATTGACACAAGCTAGTTGGGTCCAAGAACGCATGTTTGATTATTAGAATTTATTAGGGTAATTATATATCTAACAAATCTATCTATGTCTCTTCTATCGATTCTATCTAACTATCAATCTATGTATATCTATCTATCCTATCTATCACTATCAATCTATCTTCTGTCCGGGATGTTTTGAGACAGCCACTTTGGAAATGTTAGTTGATTTAGACCCATTATGGCTTAAAAGCAGACTCTGCATCAACTATGTAATTTTCCATGAGAGTTTTGCCAGGGATCCCCCTCCAGCATGCAACAGTCCAGGTGTTAGTACCCTTGAAACAACTTTTCCATCACTATTGTGGCCAGAAAGAGTCCTTGTAGGTTTTAAAGTTCGCCTGCCTATTGAATTCAATGGCGGTTCGCGCAGTTCGTGCGTTCGCGAACAATACCAGAAGTTCGAGTCCGCGGTTCGCGAACCAAAAATTTTAGGTTCGCGACATCACTACATAGCAGGTCATCCAACATAGAGATGGCAGTAATATACTAATGTGTCTCCAGCAATCCAAAGGAAAACATAGACAGGGAGCTGGAAACAATCACTGAGATTTGAATACAGTCAAGGTTAATAAGTAACACACTTCTCAGCCAAAATCCTACTGACTGTTTCTTCAGGCTTAAAGAACCATTAAATACAGAAGAATTGCATAATCACCAAATGCACAATAAAGAAAAAGACAATGAAAAAGTCTGAAATTCAAAGGAGTAGTAGATATTTTTCCGACAAATTTCAAAGTTAGTTTCATTTTCATTCCCCTGTATCATGTGACAGCCATCAGCTAATCACAAAATACATATAACGTAATTATTGTGTACCCTTGCACATGCTCAGAAAATGTGCTTATGAAAAGATTGCACATTTTGATGATGGAAATGAACTAGAAAGTTTTTTTTTTTTTATACACTACATTTCTTTCCTAAGATGTGGCCTCTATTTATCAAAGTCTGGCCTCCGTATTCAGCATTGCACCAGCAGCTCACAAGAGCTGCTGGTGCAACGCCGCCCCCTGCAGAATCGCAGCCAATCGGCCACCAGCAGGGGGTGTCAATCAGCAGGGGGGTGTCAACTGCGGCGATGTCTGTCCGCCTGCTCAGAGCAGGCGGACAGGTTATAGAGCAGCGGTCTTTAGACTGCTGCTTCATAACTGGTGTTTCTGGCGAGCCTGCAGAGCTTGATAGATAGGCCCCATGGTGAGTCCACGACTTGAGTAATTACTGTTGGGAATATCACTCCTGGCTGGCAGGAGGAGGCAAAGAGCACCACAGTTAAACTGCTAAGTATCACTCCCTTACCCACAACCCTCCAGTCATTCTCTTTGCCTTCGGTGCATGGAGGAGGTGAAGTTTAGGTGTCTAAAGAAAAATTTTGATTTCATCTACGACTCCAACACATCCAGAACATCGCAGCAAGACTCATCCTCAACATCCCTCGCCAAAACCAGATCACCAAACACCTAAGGAACCTACACTGGCTCCCCGTCAACAGGAGAATCACCTTTAAGCTCCTAACCCATGCATTCAAGGCCCTCCACAACATCGGTCCTGAATACATCAACCATCGTGTCAATTTCTACACCACCTCCAGACAACTACGCTCTGCCAACCAAGCACTCAGTCATCCCCCGCATCAAGAAAAAAACAGCTGGAGGAAAATCCTTCTCCTATATGGCAGCAAGGTCATGGAACTCCCTCCCGCTGCACGTCAGACAATCCACCTCCCTTACAAACTTCAGGAAGGACCTCAAGACCTGGCTCTTGGACTGAATCGTCTTCCCTTAGCCCCCCTCTTCTCCCCTCCTATAGCCCCTTGAGACCCTCACAGGTGATTAGTTTGCACTTTACAAGTACCCAATAGATAGATAGATTGCTGCCCTAATTTAGAAAGCCAGAGTTGGCAACTCTGTTTCTTTTTCAAAGGTCTCTGTGAGGAACTGTGTCTTCTCATACATTGTAACTGTCTACATGCCGGTGCTTTTTCTTCCAGTTGGGGAGACCATGCACTTAATAAATTAAAAGACACTGTTTTTTTATTGGGACATAGATAATCCTGTTGTATGGGTTACACTGGGGCATGAAGCAGGCACTGTTGCATGTGTGAGACTAACATTTAAACTCTTTTAAAAAGAAAGGGTAAAATGTTTTTATTAGGCTTTATTTTCTGACACATATTTACTTGAGAAAACAATACAAGTTTAAACTGAAAGTAAGACTGAATTTTCTATTACAGCAGCTTATTCATTTCCCCTTTGCTTTAAAATAAAATGATGCAACATTTTAAACTGTTAGGTTTGAAAAAACGGTTATTTCTGGTACTCAGTGTACCAGGAAGTAGTACCTCTCTGTGTCGCAGCAGTATTTTGAGCTCGGCAGTTGCGGTCACATGACCGGCTTTACTTCATAACGTTTCTGAGGGAAAAGTCGTTTTTCTCCATTTCTGGGTGATACGATCTTTATTGGTAGTGGTAAGTAACCACAGTAATTGAGGTTTGGGGTTGCCTGAGGGGTATTTTAGAAGTTTATTTGATGTTTATTAAATGTTTTTTCTTAACTTTTCTCACATAATTTTAGCTGGGGATTGAGCCTAATTTGGGATAAAATTTAAAGTGTATTTTTTCCTTGGCTTATTTTAATTGAATATTAAAATCTTAGAAACTTATCTGTACACATTTATTTACTGTTTCACAACATGTCTGATAGATTGCTGCCCTAATTTAGAAAGCCAGAGTTGGCAACTCTGTTCTTTCTTTTTCAAAGGTCTCTGTGAGGAACTGTGTCCTCTCATACCTTGTAACTGTCTACATGCCGGATAAATGAGCAGGTAAGTGCTTTTTCTTCCAGTTGGGGAGACCATGCACTTAATAAATTAAAAGACACTGTTTTTTTATTGGGACATAGATAATCCTGTTTTATGGGTTACACTGGGGCATGAAGCGGGCACTGTTGCATGTGTGAGACTAACATTTAAACTCTTTTAAAAAGAAAGGGTAAAATGTTTTTATTAGGCTTTATTTTCTGACACATATTTACTTGATAAAACAATACAAGTTTAAACTGAAAGTAAGACTGAATTTTCTATTACAGCAGCTTTTTCATTTTCCCTTTGCTTTAAAATAAAACGATGCAACATTTTAAACTGTTAGGTTTGAAAAAACGGTTATTTCTGGTACTCAGTGTACCAGGAAGTAGTGCCTCTCTGTGTCGCAGCAGTATTTTGAGCTCGGCAGTTGCGGTCACATGACCGGCTTTACTTCATAACGTTTCTGAGGGAAAAGTCGTTTTTCTCCATTTCTGGGTGATACGATCTTTATTGGTAGTGGTAAGTAACCTCAATAATTGAGGTTTGGGGTTGCCTGAGGGGTATTTTAGAAGTTTATTTGATGTTTATTAAATGTTTTTTCTTAACTTTTCTCACATAATTTTAGCTGGGGATTGATCCTAATTTGGAATAAAATTTAAAGTGTATTTTTTCCTTGGCTTATTTTAATTGAATATTAAAATCTTAGAAACTTATCTGTACACAATTATTTACTGTTTCACAACATGTCTGATATGGAGCAAGAGCCTGGTCTCATGAATTCATGCTTATTATGTTTAGATGCACAAATTGCAACTCCTATGCAATTTTGTTCTTCCTGTGTCAAGAACAGCAAAATAAAGATAAAATCTTTGAGCCTAATGTCTCTCAGGATGATGCTGTTAAAATAATACCTCAGCTTTCTCCTGCTTCGTCCCAAGCCTCAGTGGCATCACATGCAGTGCCCTGAGGTTCCTCTATAACTCCTAGTGGAGTTATTTTAAAAGCAGAAATTGCCACCCAGGTATCTTCAGCGGTATCTGCGGCATTAGCTGCCATTCACAGATTACAGGGAAAATGCAATAGGAAATCTAGAAATTCAGAAAGTAAGGTGCCTGTCCTCAGTTATGCTTCCCAAGTTACCCTTTCTCATAAGTCTGATGAGGAAGATACATCGGAACGTTCTGAGGGTGAAATCTCAGATTCGGACAGTATAATTCCTTCTCTTGAGGTGGTATCCTTTGTGTATTGTTAGAGGGACACTGTAGTCAAAATTATATCAATCATAGATCGAAAATATGAATAAAAATAAAATGCCCATCAGTGAACTGTCTTTGAAAATTTTATTTTTTCCAAACCCACTACCTTTTACTCCGTTACCGCTTTCCAATCCTCATGGCCGCGATGCGCATGCACGATATAGGTAAACGTCATCAAATATGTCACCAAAATATTAATGATATATCGTACAAGGCGTTATTTTACACTGTGATATTATAACATCAATCAACAATTTTAGAACAATAGCATTATAAAATTCTGACAATGAATAGACTGTAGAAAGCCTGGAGAACCTATCTAACTGGTTAAAAATTAAAATGCGCATGCGATATAGGGAATTCAGTGTGGGCAATGACGGAACCTGTACCGCATTCTGCACAAGCGCAAATAGACCAATCAAGTTGCGCATGCCTAGTTTTAGGTAATCTTATTCTAATTACATGCAAAAAATAGACATTGGATTGGTCATTGGGTGATACCATGTACGGCCCATTTTTGAGGGCTGGATGAAGTGTTGTCATGCGGGCAATTTCTAAATGTATTTTCTAAAGAAATGAAGCTTCATTTCAGGATATCATAAGGTAGATTGAATTTGTAGAAATGTGATTGAAAATATGTGAGCCATTTTTAAGGTACAAACCAAAAGTTAGTAATCCTTTAAAGGAGGTTTTAGCTACTTTAGATGACTCTGATGCCCCTGTCGTTGTCACTCCTAAGAAATCTAGTAAACTTAATAGTTTTCTTTGATGAACCTTCCACTTTGGAGGTTTTTCCTGTGCCAGACCGTGCTAGGGAGATTATCTCACAGGAATTGGAGAAACCAGGGGTGTCTTTTTCCCTGTCTCCCATTTTTAAGAAAATGTTTCCTGTCGAGGACTCCATTAAAGACCATTGGTATACTGTACCCAAATTTGAAGGGGCCATTCCCACTCTGGATAAGAGAACTACTATTCCTATTGAGCATAGCTGCTCTTTTAAGGATCCGATGGACAAGAAGCTGGAGGTTTATTTGAAAAATATTTATGTTCATCAAGGTCTCCATTGACAACCTGCAGTGTTTATTGCCACCGTGACTAGTGCGGAATCTTATTGGTTCAATGCCTTCTCTGATTCTCTTCAAGTAGAGACTTCCTTGGATGAAATTTAAGATAGGATTAAAGCTCAAGACATGCACACAGACAGTAATAGACAAAGACATTCACACACACAGTAATAGACAGTGACATGCACACACAGGCAGTAATAGACAGAGACATGCACTCACAGGCAGTAATAGACAGAGACATGCACTCACAGGCAGTAATAGACAGAGACATGCACTCACAGGCAGTAATAGACAAAGACATTTACACACAGGCAGTAATAGACAGAGACATGCCCACACAGGCAGTAATAGACAGAGACATGCACACACAGGCAGGGATAGATAGGCCTACACACACACAGGCAGTAATAGACAGAGACATGCACACAGAGACAGGGATATATAGGCATAGACACACACACACACACACAGGCAGTAATAGGCAGATACACACACACACAGGCCGGGATAGATAGGCATACACACACTCAGGCAGTAATAGCAGACACACACAGGCAGGGATAGATAGGCACACACACATTCAGGCATTAATAGCAGACACAAGCACTCACATGTGAGTTTGTGAAAACTTGCCATTGTCATTATGGAGTAAATGACACATACACACACCCATCACTATTAAAGGGACATGACACACTCATTTTTTCTTTGCATAAATGTTTTGTAGATGATCTATTTATATAGCCCATAAAGTTTTGTTTTTAAAATGTATAGTTTTGCTTATTTTTAAATAACATTGCTCTGAATTTCAGACTCCTAATCAAGCCCCAAAGTTTTATGAGAATACCGTCATATACCTACTTCAGCTTGCTCCTGTTTATGTAAAGGGTCTTTTCATATGCAAAAGAAGAGGGAGGGGGGAGTGTCTTATTTCCCACTGGTAGTGTGCTTTCCAACTACCTTTTCAACAGAGCTAAACCGAGAGCTTCTAAGTAAGTTTTTAAACAGTTTTAAACTAGATTTTGATATCAGTATCTGCGCATCTTATTCTTTATAGTAGTGTCTATTACATGCAGTTATATGGAAATGAGTGTATACTGTCCCTTTAACCTTTATTAAACAATAACGCCTAGATTTAGAGTTCTGCGTTAGCCGTCAAAACCAGCGTTAGGTAGTCCTAACACTGGTTTTGGCCGCCCGCTGGTATTTAGAGTCAGTCAGGAAAGGGTCTAACGCTCACTTTCCAGCCGCGACTTTTCTATACCGCAGATCCCCCTACGCCAATTGCGTATCCTATCTTTTCAATGGGATCTTTCTAACGCTGGTATTTAGAGTCTTGGCTGAAGTGAGCATTAGAAATCTAACGACAAGACTCCAGCCGCAGAGAAAAGCCAGGAGTTAAGAGCTTTCTGGGCTAACGCTGGTTCATAAAGCTCTTAACTACTGTGCTCTAAAGTACACTAACACCCACAAACTACCTATGTACCCCTAACCCGAGGCCCCCCCACAACGCCGCCACTCTATTAAATTTTTTTAACCCCTAATCTGCCGACCGCACACCGCCGCAACCTACATTATCCCTATGTACCCCTAATCTGCTGCCCCTAACACCGCCGACACCTACATAATATTTATTAACCCCTAATCTGCCCCCCCCCAACGTTGCCGCTACCTTACCTACAAATATTAACCCCTAATCTGCCGACCGGACCTCACCGCTACTCTAATAAATGTATTAACCCCTAAAGCCCTAAAGCTAAGTCTAACCCTAACCCTAACACCCCCCTAAGTTAAATATAATTTTTATCTAACGAAATAAAATAAATCTTATTAAATAAATTATTCCTTAGAATAATGCTCACCTAATTTGACCTCAAACATGTGTGGTATGTTGAGAGTGTTGTGGGGATTTAATCCCTATCTGTGTTAAAGCCCCCCAAAATAAAAAAATACCCTACCCTATTCTAAAATAAAAATTGAAAAGCTCTTTTACCTTACCAGCCCTTAAAAGGGCCTTTTGCGGGGCATGCGCCAAAGAATTCTGCTCTTTTGCCTGTAAAAAAAAAACATACAATACCCCCCCAACATTACAACCCACCACCCACATACCCCTAATCTAACCCAAACCCCCCTTAAATAAACCTAACACTAAGCCCCTGAAGATCTTCCTACCTTATCTTCACCACGCCGGGTATCACCGATCCGTCCAGAAGAGGGTCCGAAGTCTTCCTCCTATCCGGCTGAAGTCTTCATCCAAGCGGGGGCTGAAGAGGTCCATCATCCGGCTGAAGTCTTCATCCAAGCGGGGGCTGAAGAGGTCCATCATCCGGCTGAAGTCTTCATCCAAGCGGGGGCTGAAGAGGTCCATCATCCGGCTGAAGTCTTCTATCAAGCGGCATCTTCAATCTTCTTTCTTCCGGCTCCATCTTCATCCCGCTGACGTGGAACATCCTTCCTCCACGACGAACTCCCGACGAATGAAGGTTCCTTTAAGGGACGTCATCCAAGATGGCGTCCCTCGAATTCCGATCAGCCAATCAGATTGCGCTTGCATTCTATTGGCTGATCGGAACAGCCAATAGAATGCAAGCTCAATCTGATTGGCTGATCCAGCCAATCGGATTAAACTTGAATCTGATTGGCTGATTCAATCAGCCAATCAGAATTTTCCTACCTTAATTCCGATTGGCTGATAGAATCCTATCAGCCAATCGGAATTCGAGGGACGCCATCTTGGATGACGTCCCTTAAAGGAACCTTCATTCGTCGGGAGTACGTCGTGGAGGAAGGATGTTCCGCGTCGGCGGGATGAAGATGGAGCCGGAAGAAAGAAGATTGAAGATGCCGCTTGATAGAAGACTTCAGCCGGATGATGGACCTCTTCAGCCCCCGCTTGGATGAAGACATCGCCCGGATAGGAGGAAGACTTCGGACCCTCTTCTGGACAGATCGGTGATACCCGGCGTGGTGTTAGAAAAAAATTATATTTAACTTAGGGGGGTGTTAGGGTTAGGGTTAGACTTAGCTTTAGGGGTTAATACATTTATTAGAGTAGCGGTGAGGTCCGGTCAGCAGATTAGGGGTTAATAATTGTAGGTAGGTAGCAGCGACGTTGGGGGGGGCTGATTAGGGGTTAAAAAATATAATATAGGGGTCGGCGGGGGTTAGGGGCAGCAGATTAGGGGTTCATAGGGATAACGTAGGTTGCGGTGGTGTACGGAGCGGCAGATTAGGGGTTAATAATAATATGCAGGGGTCAGCGATATCGGGGGCGGCAGATTAGGGGTTAATAAGTGTAAGGTTAGGGGTGTTTAAACTCGGGGTACATGTTAGGGTGTTAGGTGCAGACTTAGGAAGTGTTTCCCCATAGGAAACAATGGGGCTGCGTTAGGAGCTGAACGCTGCTTTTTTGCAGGTGTTAGGTTTTTTTCAGCTCAAACGGCCCCATTGTTTCCTATAGGGGAATCGTGCACGAGCACGTTTTTGAAGCTGGCCGCGTCCGTAAGCACCGCTGGTATTAAGAGTTGCAGTGGCGGTAAATTATGCTCTACGCTCCCTTTTTGGAGCCTAACGCAGCCCTTCTGTGAACTCTAAATACCAGCGGTATTTAAAAGGTGCGGGGGGAAAAAAGCATGCGTAGCTAACGCACCCCTTTGGCCGCAGAACTCTAAATCTAGCCGAAAGTAAATAAATACCAAAAAAAAGCATAATGTCAAAAAGATTTTTTTTTATTCAACAGTCCTTAACAGAAAACCTGTTCCTTAGTATGTGGAAACCCAAGTTTTATAAAGCACCTTTTTTAATTAGCTCAGTAAAACAAAACATATGTACATATCATTATGTAAAGACCATCTATAATTTGTCCTATGCATAAAACATCACCTCTTTAGTGACACAGATCAGTGATATAGGAGACTGCTTTCCTCAGGGTGATTCCTCTCCTTTTTACTTTCAGTTTTAGCTCTAACGAGTTATCCGGTCTTAACACACCCCCACTGTGATCTTGTTGCTCCATTAGTATGATTGACATCTAATATATATAAATATATTTATGCATATGCTTGTGATCTGTGTATTTGAACATTTGCTATACCAGTAGTTTATCAATCAAGCACTGCCACTTTAACACAATAGAAAAAAAAATGTTTATAGTGCTCCCTAATGCAGCCCGGGCCACTGCCCGCACCTAGAAACGGCCCTGATAAGTGGCAGTTCAACGGCTTAAAAACTATCATATGATCCTACCTAGGTTTAAATTTCCACAAAGAATACCAAGAGAGCAAAGCGAATATGATGATAAAAGTACATTGGAAAGTTGTTTAAAATTGTATGCTCTATTAGAATCATGAAAGTTTAATTTTGACTAGACTGTCCCTTTAAGATCACCGATGTTGTTGAAATTGCCATCATACATGTAATACTCACAGGTAGGGTAATAGTAGGTAATATGGGCATACTGACATTTAGGTTTAAGCCCCAGCATCTAAGCTTAATGTAAAATGTAACATTCGCTATAGTTTCATCACTGTAATATTTTCAGTATATTTTTGGCCTTAGGGTATACCTTCATGCAGCTTGCAACCATAATTAAACATAATAAAAATACCACCATGTTTCTGCTACAAGGAAAAAAAATCCATGGCATCCCGACTCCCTTTGAGCCAATGGGGCCTAGTTATCAAGCCGTCAACCTCAAATACGCTGGAATTCCGCAGCGTATTTGTGGCGAGGCTGATTCGCCTTAGTTATCAAAGGCTCGAGACCGGCAAAAGTAGAATTTTGTGACGTAAACTTCGATCCGCCGGACTCAGTCTGACACAGATCGATTCTTACGTCACTCCAGATGTTCCGCACACAAGTGCGGCACAATCTCACTACTTTTGCTAGTTATCAAAAAACTAGCAGGTACGCTCGGCACTTTTACGGCCCAGCGTACCTGATTTTCAAAGCGCCAGCCTGGAGGCGGCGGATCCCATAGGAATCAATGGGAGTCTGACCATAGCGAAAGTACAAGTTCGCTGCTGCCCGACATCCCATTGATTTCTATGGGAGCTGTCTGCACCTAACACCCTAACATGTACCCCGAGTCTAAACACCACTAATCTGCCCCCCCTACACCGCCGCAACTAAAGTTATTACCCCCTAAACCGCCGCTCCCGGAGCCCACCGCAACTATAATAAATGTATTAACCCCTAAACCGCCGCTCCCGGAGCCCACCGCAACTATAATAAATGTATTAACCCCTAAACCGCCGCTCCCGGAGCCCACCGCAACTATAATAAATGTATTACCCCCTAAACCGCCGCTCCCGGAGCCCACCGCAACTATAATAAATGTATTAACCCCTAAACCGCCGCTCCCGGAGCCCACCGCAACTATAATAAATGTATTAACCCCTAAACCGCCGCTCCCGGAGCCCACCGCCACCTACATTATACCTATTAACCCCTATCCTGCCCCCCTATACCGCCGCCCTCTATAATAACGTTATTAACCCCTAAACCTAAGTCTAACACTAACCCTAATGCCCCCTTTACTTAAATATTAATTAAATAAATCTAAATAATATTTCTATTATTAACTAAATTAATCCTATTTAAAACTAAATGCTTACCTGTAAAATAAACCCTAATATAGCTACAATATAAATAATAATTATATTGTAGCTATCTTAGGATTTATTTTTATTTTACAGGCAACTTTCAATTTATTTTAACTAGGTCCAATAGCTATTAAATAGTTATTAACTATTTAATAGCTTACCTAGCTAAAATAAAGAGAAATTTACCTGTAAAATAAAAACTAACCTAAGTTACAATTACACCTAACACTACACTATACTTTAATATATTATTCCTATTTAAAACTAAATACTTACCTATAAAATAAACCCTAATATAGCTGCAATATAATTAATAATTACATTGTAGCTATCTTAAGATTTATATTTATTTTACAGGTAACTTTGTATTTATTTTAGCTAGTTAGAATAGTTATTAAATAGTTATTAACTATTTAATAACTACCTAGCTAAAAGAAATACAAAATTACCTGTAAAATAAATCCTAACCTAAGTTACAATTAAACCTAATACTACACTATCATTAAATTAATTAAATAAACTACCTACAAATAACTACAATTAAATACAATTACATAAACTAACTAAAGTACAAAAAATAAAAAAAGCTAAGTTACAGAAAATAAAAAAATAAATTACAAACATTTTACAAATATTACAACAATTTTAAGCTACTTACACCTAATCTAAGCCCCCTAATAAAATAACAAACCCCCCCAAAATAAAAAAATTCCCTACCCTATTGTAAATTAAATAAAGTTCAAAGCTCTTTTACCTTACCAGCCCTTAAAAGGGCCATTTGTGGGGGCATGCCCCCAAAAGTTCAGCTCTTTTGCCTGTAAATGAAAAATACAACCCCCCCAACATTAAAACCCACCACCCACATACCCCTAATCTAACCCAAACCCCCCTTACAAAAACCTAACACTAATCCCCTGAAGATCATCCTACCTTGAGTCGTCTTCACTCAGCCGAGCAGCGATGGAACCCAAGTGGACATCCGGACCGGCAGAAGTGATCATCCAAGGGGCGCTGAAGAAATCTTCCATCCAATGAAGTCATCATCCAGGCGGCGCTGAAGAAGTCTTCGATCCGGGCGATGTCATCTTCCAATATATATATTAGGGTTTATTTTAAAGGTAAGTATTTAGTTTTAAATAGGATTAATTTAGTTCATAATATAAATATTATTTAGATTTATTTAATTAATATTTAAGTTAGGGGGGCGTTAGGGTTAGTGTTAGACATCAGTTTAGGGGTTAATAAATTTATTACAGTGGCGGCGTCGTAGTGGGGGGCAGGATAGGGGTTATTAAATTTATTATAGGTGGCGACGGTGTAGGGGGGGCAGGATAGGGGTTAATAGGTTTAATATAGGTTGCGGCGTGTTCAGGGAGCGGCGGTTTAGGGGTTAAACTATTTATTTAGTTGCGGCGAGGTGCGGGATCAGCAGGATAGGGGTTAATAATTTTATTATAGAGGGCGACGGTATAGGGGGGCAGGATAGGGGTTACTAGGTATATTGTAGGTGGCTGTGGGCTCCGGGAGCGGCGGTTTAGGGGTTAATACATTTATAAGAGTTGCGGCAGGGTCTAGGAGCGGCGGTTTAGGGGTTAATACATTTATAAGAGTTGCGGCAGGGTCTAGGAGCGGCGGTTTAGGGGTTAGTAACTTTATTGAGTTGCGGGAGGCTCCGGGGGCGCCGGTATAGGGGGTAGAACAGTGCAGTTTAGTGTGGGTGCTTAGTGACAGGCTAGCAATAAAGCTGGGAAAAAGCCGAAGAGCAGCGAGATCGGATGAGTGATAACTCTCACAGTCCGCTGCTCATCGCCCCGTGGCTTTTTGACAGCTTTATTTGATAACTTAGGCGAACGTATTCAATGTCCGCGGCGGCGGCGAAGATAGGCGAGCTTAGGCGGACGTATTGGGCCGGCGAAGCCAGAAAAGTAGACGGCTTGATAACTACCCCCTATGTTGGCTACGGTTAGTAAGCAGAAAATATGAATCCCAAATAATTAGAATATATAATCTAGATGTTAACAAATTCTCTTTACACAAATGTGACACTGTTCTTTAAAGAAAAAATACAAAAGTAAAAACACTTTTCTTTAAAGCATCTTTTTTGGTTTCATTCGGAAACTGAATGTTTATCATTTATATGAACGCTTCGTTTGAACTTATTTTTTAAAAGCCCACTACAGAGGTTCTACTGTTATAATGGCAGCTTGTCACACCTGGTATATTTTAAGGAACAGTGTGGATTAAAATAATATATTTTGGATGTTGCATCAGGCAACAGTCTGATAAGAAATATTATGCACAATGCAATGCCAGTTGTTGGCCTGTTTTCTTCTTCCACCTGTTCGGCTCAGATGTTCAGAATCTATCTCTCTGTTGATGAATGATTAGAGTGGAAAATCAGTGCAGCGTATAGTATACGTGAATCAGATGTAGTTTGCTTTGTTTCATTCAATTTCAAAGGATAAAGAAAAGAGAGCCTAAAGTTTATTTTACATGTTTTCTAGTCATTAGTTTGTATATGTTTAACTGTAGGGCATCTATTTAACAAGCTGTCTACTTTCCTGCATTCGCCGGCCCCAATACGCTCGCCTAAGCTCGCCTAACATCGCCGCCGCGGACCTGAATACGTTCGCCAAATTTACCAAGAAACCTGTCAAAAAGTCGCACACCAAGTAGGGTGCGATGAGCAGCGGACTGTTGTTAACTAACAGTCATCGATCTCGCTGCTCATCGGCTTCTTTGCAGCTTTCTTGCTACCCTGTCACTAAGCACCCACACTATACTATACTGTTATACCCCCTAAATCGCCGCTCCTGGAGCCCCCCGCACCTAAATAAAGTTATTAACCCCTAAACCGCCGATCCCTGACCCCGCCACAACTATAGTAAATATATTAACCCCTAAACAGCCGCTCCCGGACCTCGCCGCAACTATAATAAATATATTAACCCCTAAACCGCCGCTCCCGGACCCCGCCGCCACCTACATTATACCTATTAACCCCTAATCTGCTGCCCCCTATACCGCCGCCACCTACATAAAGTTTTTAACCTCTATCCTGCCGATCCCGGACCCCGTCGCAAATAAATAAATTGTTTAACCCCTAAACCACCGCACCCGGAGCCCGCCGCCACCTACATTACATTGAGTAACCCCTAATCTAACCCCTAATCTACCGCTGCCACTATATTAAATGAATTAACCCCTAAACCTAAGTCTAACCATAACACCCCTCTAACATAAATATAATTTAAATACATCTAAATAAATTTACTATTGTTAACTAAATTAATCCTATTTAAAACTAAATACTTACCTATAAAATAAACCCTAAGATAGCTACAATATAACTAATAATTACATTGTAGCTATTTTAGGGTTTATTTTTTATTTTACAGGCAAATTTGTATTTATTTTAACTAGCTATAATAGCTATTAAATAGTTATTAACTATTTAATAGCTGCCTAGCTAAAATAAATACAAAATTACCTGTAAAATAAATCCTAACCTAAGTTACCATTACACCTAACACTACACTATCATTAAATAAATTAATTAAATACAATTACCTACAGTTAAATTAAAATAACTAAAATTAACTAACAGTACAAAAAAACAAACTCTAAATTACAGAAAATAAAAAAATTTACAAGAAGTTTAAACTAATTACACCTAATCTAAGCTTCCTAATAAAATAAAGCCCCCCAAAATAATAAAATTCCCTACCCTAAACTAAATTACAAATAGCCCTTAAAAGGGCCTTTTGCGGGGCATTGCCCCAAAGTAATCAGTTCTTTTGCCTGTAAAAAAATAAATACAACCCCCCAACATTAAAACCCACCACCCACACCCAACCTTACTCTAAAACCCACCCAATTTCCCCTTACAAAAACCTAACACTACCCCATTGAAGATCACCCTACCTTGAGACGTCTTCACCCAGCCGGGCACAAGTCTTCATCCGATCCGGCCAGAAGTCTTCATCGAATCCGGGCAGAAGAGGTCCTCCAAGCGGCAGAAGTCTTCATCCAAGCGGCATCTTCTATCTTCAATCAACCGGAGCGGGTCCATCTTAAATCCAGCCGACGCAGAGAAATCCTCTTCAAACGACGTCCTAACACTGAATGTTCCTTTAAATTACGTCATCCAAGATGGCGTCCCTATAACTTAGGTTAGGATTTATTTTACAGGTAATTTTATATTTATTTTAGCTAGGTAGCTATTAAATAGTTAATAACTATTTAATAGCTGTTGTAGCTAGTTAAAATAAATACAAAGTTGCCTGTAAAATAAAAATAAACCCTAAAACAGCTACAATGTAATTATTAGTTATATTGTAGCTATCTTAGGGTTTATTTTATAAGTAAGTATTTATTTTTAAATAGGATTAATTTATTTAATTATAGGAATATTTATTTAGATTAATTTAAATAATATTTAAGTTAGGGTTAGGGCTAGACTTAGGTTTAGGGGTTAATAGATATAATGTAGGTGGTGGCGGTGTAGGGGGGCAGATTAGGGGTTAATAAATGTAATGTAGGTGGCGGTGGGTTTCAGGAGCGGCGGTTTAGGGGTTGATAAATTTATTATAGTTGCGGCGGGGTCCAGGACTGGCAGCTTAGGGGTTAATACATGTAATGTAGGTGGCGGCGGTTGCGGGCTGCAGTTTAGGGGTTAATAAGTATAAAGTAGGTGGCGGCGGTGTAGGGGGGGCAGATTAGGGGTGTTTACACTCGGGGTACATGTTAGGGTGTTAGGTGCCGACACTTCCCATAGAAATCAATGGGATATCGGGCAGCAGCAAACATGAGCTCTCGCTGCTGTCAGACTCCCATTGATTCCTATGGGATTGCGGCGGATTGAACACCAGGTACGCTGGGCCGGAATAGTGGCGAGCATACCTGGTTGTTCATTGATAACTTCCAAAAGTAGTTAGATTGTGCTGAACTTGCGTTCGGAACATCTGGAGTGACGTAACCATCGATCGTAGGTTACGTCACTAAATTCTACTTTTGCCGGTCTGTAGGGCTTGATAACTACGGCGAATCAGCCTCGCCACAAATACGCTGCGGAATTCCAGCGTATTTGCGGTTGACGGCTTGATAAATAGAGGCCTATGTATTATCCAGTTTGGGAAAAGTTTTATTCATCCATACAAAATAAATCTTCTTTAGTTAGGGTTAGACACAGGGTCGGCTTTAACGGGGGCATTGAGGGGCAATGCCCACCCAAATGGAATGCTGTGCCCCCTCAAAAAATATTGATATGATCATACGCTTTAAAAATAATATAATTATGTAATGCTGGGGGCGGAGTTAGCTGCCGAACTGTGAGGTCGCATAACGCATCTGCAAGGAGCTCTGTGTCTTAACCTCTTATTTGGAATTGGAAGTTAATTAGAGACTTTTTGGACTTGTCTTTAACCCTATTAATTTTACCTATCGTGAGTTACTCATTTGCTTAAACAATAGACCATGATAAGATTATGATTGTATCATATAAATATGTCTTTAAATGGCTACCGGCTTCTATAGACTTATATTTATATGATACAATCATATTCTTATAGGTTCACAGTACATAGGTTGCATTAAGTAGCCTGATATCCGTTAGTTATTGTGAAACAGGTATAGCTAAATCTAATCTACGAAATTACCAGTACCTGAAAACCTAGTATCTTCACTGCTATTGCAAACAAAGGGGTTAATTGCATTGGGGGGTTTGGGGTGCATGGCTGTTTAGGGGACATGATTGAGATTTGAGAATGAGTTTAAGGGTTTTGGATCATGGTGATTAAGGGGTGAATTGTTTTTAAGGAGCTATTGCACTGCGGGTCTCAAGTTTAATGGCTCTGTTCTAGTGCACTACAGAGGATTTAGACTTCATTCTTTTACCTAGTGATTTAGCACATATTCTCCAAATGTTAATAGTGGGGGATAAGCCAGCCAGAAGCTACACTTTCCTGCAGAATATGTAGGTCTGTTCTTATTTTGATTCTCATACATGCTTTGTAAATGCGTACCCCCTCGTGAAAAAAAAATACCCCCCCATTTAATTTGTTCTCGAGCCGACCCTGGTTAGACAGCTTTATTATTTGTGAAAGTGTCAATGCAGATGATTCTTAAACAATGTATAGTATGAGAAAATAAATATATATACAGTTGCAAATATGTCTGGTATCAAAATTCAACAATATAGTTTATAGCAAATTACTATGCAATATATTTAATTCACAAAGGGCAAGATTACAAGTAAAGCGTTATGAATTTCCAATGCGCAGGTATTACAAGTCTTGAAAAATCGTGATTGCTTGCTCGCATTCGCCTTTTATGCAACAATCCTTTACGTGCTCGAAGAGCTGTAGTTAAAAGTTTTGCGCAACATAAACGTTTTACGAAACACTTCAAAATTACCTTTCAAAGTACAGTTTCACTCATATTAACACTCAGCTAGATTACGAGTTGTGCGTTATGAGTGAAAAAGCATCGTTATGGCTCTTTTTCACTACCGCTGGTGTTGTAGGTATAGCTGTACCGCAACGTAAATACCGCACTTTTTAAAAAAGTCCTTTCTCAATGGGACTTTCACAGCGCCGGTATTATGAGTTTTGCCTGGAAGGCCAAAAAGTGAGCGGTACAGCCTATAACTACAAGATCTGTACCGCCATCTAAAGTCAGTAGTTATGAGTTTTACGCTACAAAGCTGAAACATATAACTCAAAACTAAAGTGTTAAAAAGTACACTAAACACCCATAAACTACCTATGAACCCCTAAACGAGGTCCTCCCGCATCGCAAATACTAAAATAAAATTATTAACCCCTAATCTGCCACTCTGGACATCGCCGCCACTATAATAAACATATTAACCCCTAAACCGCCGCATTTCAGCATCGCAAACACTAGTTAAATATTATTAACCCCTAATCTGCTGTCCCCAATGTCATCACCACCTACATACACTTATTAACCCCTAATCTGCTGTCCCTAACATCGCCGCAACCTACATCACTGTTATTAACCCCTAATCTGCTGCCCCCAAAATCGCTGCCACCTAACTACACTTATTAACCCCTAATCTGCTGTCCCCAATGTCGCCGCCACTATACTAAAATTATTAACCCCTAAACCTAACCCTAAGTCTAACCCTAACCCTAACATAACCCTAACACCCACTAACGTTAACATAATTAAAATAATTCCAAATAAAAATTACAATTAATACCTAAATTATTCCTATTTAAAACTAAATCAATACTTACCTGTAATATAAAACCTAAGCTAGCTACAATATAGCTACGTAATAGTTATATTGTATCTAGCTTATTTTTTATTTTTATTTCACAAGTAAGTTTGTAAAATAAAACCTAACCTGTCTTACAGTAAAACCTAACATTACACTAAAATTAAATAAATTACATTAATCAAATACAATTAACTAAATTACAAAAACAAATAAAACACTAAATTAAACAAAATAAAAAAGAAATTATCAAATATTTAAACTAATTACTCATAATCTAATATCCCTATCAAAATAAAAAAGCCCCTCAAAATAATAAAACCCTTAGACTAAACTAAACTGCCAATAGCCCTTAAAAGGGCCTTTTTGCGGGGCATTGCCCCAAAGAAATCAGCTCTTTTACCTGACAAATAAAAATACAAACATGCGCCCCAACAGTAAAACCCACCACCCACACAACCAACCCCCCCAAATAAAGTTCTATCTTAAAAAACCTAAGCTACCCATTGCCCTGAAAAGGGCATTTGGATGGGCATTGCTCTTAAAAGGGCATTCAGCTCTTCCCAAACCCTAAGCTAAAACTAAAACTCACCCAATAAACCCTTAATAAGACCTAACACTAACCCCCGAAGATCCACTTACAGTTTTGGAAGACCGGATATCCATCCTCATCCAGCCGGCGAAGTCCTCATCCACGCAGCAAGAAGTCCTCAACGAAGCCAGGAGAAGTCTTCATCCAAGCGGCAAGAAGTCATTATCCAGGCGGGCAGAAGTCTTCATCCAGACGGCATCTTCTATCTTCATCTTTCCGGCGTGGAGCGGGTCCATCTTCAAGACATCCGGCGCGGAGCATCATCTTCATACGGTTCTAGCCGTACACTGAAGGTTCCCTTTAAGGGACGTCATCCAAGATGGCGTCCCTTGAATTCTGATTGGCTGATAGAATTCTATCAGCCAATAGGAATTAAAGGGTAAAAAATTCTATAGGCTGATGCAATCAATCAATAGGATTGAGCTTTAATCCTATTGGCTGATCCAATCAGCCAATGGGATTGAGCTTGCATTCTATTGGCTGTTCCAATCAGCCAATAGAATGTGAGCTCAATCCTGCTGCGCAACCCAGAAGAATGCAAGCTCAATCCTGCTGCGCAACTCTGAATGCAAAAAAGCCATGACAAGATCATCCCAGTCCAGTCTGTGAGTGCGGTCCATTCCTGTGTTTTGTATTTATATAGGGGAGGTTACAAAAGCCTGTGTCACCCTGGGAGGTTCCCAGTTGGTTTGTTTGGAAGTATGCATTGTGTGGGTGCTGGTTTAGGGTCTCAGGAAGGGGGAGACCTTGTCGTGGTCCTGGGCTTGATCCTTTGGTGCCAAATGTAACTGACTTCCCCCAGTTTTGTTTTTAAACATAACTGTAAATCTACTGGCGAGTGCAACATTTTCTGTGTGTTGTGCTGATAATGTTGGTAATGCCTCCCTGCGGGCCTGTCACCCAGGCTGCTCTGGGGTTAACTGCCTGGGTTGCTAGAAACATTGCAGCTGTCTGTCAGTGTTCAGGGCTGTGGAGTTTGCTGTGGCTTAGGATGTGGACCCAGTCCAGTCTGTGAGTGCGGTCCATTCCTGTGTTTTGTATTTATATAGGGGAGGTTACAAAAGCCTGTGTCACCCTGGGAGGTTCCCAGTTGGTTTGTTTGGAAGTATGCATTGTGTGGGTGCTGGTTTAGGGTCTCAGGAAGGGGGAGACCTTGTCGTGGTCCTGGGCTTGATCCTTTGGTGCCAAATGTAACTGACTTCCCCCAGTTTTGTTTTTAAACATAACTGTAAATCTACTGGCGAGTGCAACATTTTCTGTGTGTTGTGCTGATAATGTTGGTAATGCCTCCCTGCGGGCCTGCCACCCAGGCTGCTCTGGGGTTAACTGCCTGGGTTGCTAGAAACATTGCAGCTGTCTGTCAGTGTTCAGGGCTGTGGAGTTTGCTGTGGCTTAGGATGTGGACCCAGTCCAGTCTGTGAGTGCGGTCCATTACTGTGTTTTTTATTTACATAGGGGAGGTTACAAAAGCCTGTGTCACCCTGGGAGGTTCCCAGTTGGTTTGTTTGGAAGTATGCATTGTGTGGGTGCTGGTTTAGGGTCCCAGGAAGGGGGAGACCTTGTCGTGGACCAGGGCATGATCCTTTGGCACCAAATGTAACTGACTTCCCTCAGTTTTGCTTTTAAACATTACTGTGAATCTGCTGGCGAGTGCCAGGTTTTCTGTGTGTTGTGTTGATAATGTTTGTAATGCTTCCCTGCAGGCCTATCACACAGGCTGCTCTGGGGTTAACTCCCTGGGTTGCTGGGAACTTTGCATCTGTCTGTCAGTGTTCAGGGCTGTGGAGTTTGCTGTGGCTTAGGATGTGGACTCAGTCCAGTCTGTGAGTGCGGTCCATTCCTGTTTTTTGTATTTACATAGGGTAGGTTACAAAAGCCTCTGTCACCCTGGGAGGTTCCCAGTTGGTTTGTTTGGAAGTATGCATTGTGTGGGTGCCGGTTTAGGGTCCCAGGAAGGGGGAGAACTTGTCGTGGTCCTGGGGCTTGCTCCTTTGGCGCCAATTGTAACTGACTTCCCCCAGTTTTGCTTTTATATATTACTGTGAATCTGCTGGCGAGTGCCAGGTTTTCTGTGTGTTGTATGTGTGTGTATGTATATATATATATATATATATATATATATATATATATATATAATGTCATGAAATAAATAAACAAAGAAAAACATCCAGGAATATAATCTGGGATAAAAGACAGGGATTTCAGCACTCTTTTGAAAAGTAAATTAATAGCTCACACGTTACAATGTATCCATAAACCTGCTATGATCGCGAAAAAGGCGTTCTCTCTCACAATGTGAACACAGGAACCCAAATACAAATACCAATAGCAACTTATGCACAAAGTGAAAATACCAGAGTGTAAAAATAGTTACAGAGTTGATTGTAAACATTCAAACCTGACCAGTCAGGGATCTGTGTAAATACCGGATCAAAAATACTTATTATTTATAGTAATAAGAGGACAATGTTATCGAAGTGGGGCTATACCTTCTACACCCTGCTGCTCACAGCACCTCATGAGGTGTGCCCTCAATATGCAGAGGTTTTTGCTGGGCAGGAAATTTTTTGGGGATCTAAGAAGTGAATAGCAATCTTCCATAGCATAGGCAAGTCAAGATAAGGCATGTATATACATTGCGTACATATAGAGTATATAGAGGGGGAACGCCTCTCAGACTTACTACACCCTGCTGCACACGGCACCTCTTGTAAGAGGTATCTTACCGGGCAGGTACAAAAGGGGGATCTAAGTAGTCAGTGAAGTCGTGCCCCCTAGATATGTACAGCACAGTGAAGATAAATAAGGCAAGTAGTGAACGGCATATACAAGTAAGTTGCACACAGTCCATAGGAATAGCTGTTAGAGGTCGTATGTTTAGTGCATTAGATAGTCGAGCAAGTTGTACAAGCAGTAGCGGTTAGTAGCCAGCAATCAGGCAGATGCACGAAAAACAGCTTGTCAATGTGTACGCATATGCATTTGTCATCTATTTCTTGTAGTTAGCTCTAATGCAGATATGTGAGCTCCCTCGACAGAGTAGCTAAATGTACATGTGCTCAGTATGATAGCTGGCAAGCGCAGTTCATTTCAAAAGCAACAGTAGAAAACCATACAACCTTATTCTTGCATCAGATATCCAAAGGTTTATTGTGCCGATTCATGCCTGTTTGTTAAATAGGCAGTTAGCTCTAAAGTCCATTTTCTTGTTAGACTTGCTTGATCCGTATATCCATGAGTTGGAGTAAGACTCGCCGGTACAAACACACATCACATGATCCAGTCGGCTGAGCCAATGCCAATGCGCGTTTCACCCACTCATCCAAGTGCAGACCGGGCTTCATCAGGGCGTAATACTTCTGAGATCCTTACGTCCTCATTTATACTTGTTCATGTTGACGCCTCTGCTGGAGGGTGAAATTATTGCAAGTGACACCAAAGTGCAGAGATAGAGCCAAAGAGACCTTATGTGCAACAAGGTAAATCAAGTAAATTACATATTGATAGAAAAATCCTCAGGGATTTTTGGCAACAGAAAACTTTCGCAAGAGCACTGCCACTAATATTTTCAACATGCAGCAGAAATGGAGAAACGGTTCATAGATAGGGGCTATTCGAAGAGAATAGTAAAAGGGGCTTTAAATAGTGCAGCCCGGTTGGGCCGAGAACACCTCCTTATACCTAAAAAAAAAAAAAAGGTAACAGAATCCAAAATAAGATTGATTGCAGACTACAATTGCCACTGGACTGCTTTGAGACAGATTCTGGCTAAAAACTGGCATGTTTTCCTTAGTGATGAAGGAGTATCCCAGGAAGTTGGTGAATTCCCTAATATTACAGCCAGAAGGGCAGCCAATTTAAAAGACAAATTTGTAAGAAGCCAATATGTGTCTGCACAGAAGCAAACAGATTGGCTCAGTAAACATAGATCCATTGGAAATGATCCTTGTGGCAGATGTGTGATGTGCAAGTACATGGTTAAAACCAAAGCATTTGCCACACACACAGGCAAAATATACAAATTGAAAAACTTTGTAAATTGCAATACTGAGGGGGTCATCTATCTTCTCTCTTGCAGCTGCCCACGTTTTTACGTGGGCAAGACTAGAAGAGCCATAAAGGACCGCATAACTGAGCATCGAGACGATGTCAAAAATAAGAACCCTAAAACCAATGTTGCAAAACATTATGAACTGACCCATGGATGCAATCTTGATTCTCTCTCCTTTGTTGGCATGACAGGGGCTTTACCAATTATAGAGGAGAGGACAATGACAAGGTCCTCCTTCGTAAGGAATGCAGGTGGATTTCAATTTTGGAGACACAATTACCGATAGGCCTAAATGATAGAATAGATATGGCCTGTTTCCTTTAAAACTTTGATCTCATAGCTTGTTCCCTTTTTGGTATCTAGTTTAAACCTAGTATCCTATGCCCTTATGTAGTGAAGTGCACTATGTATGTATAGAATAAATAAGAAGAAGTTTTTAATTGTATATTGGTTTCCTACTATATCAGAGTGTGTGTATATATATATAAAAAGATTTTTCTATCAATATGTAATTTACTTGATTAACCTTGTTGCACATAAGGTCTCTTTGGCTCTATCTCGGCACTTTGGTGTCACTTAATAATTTCACCCTCCAGCAGAGGCGTCAACATGAACGAGTATAAATGAGGACGTAAGGATCTCAGAAGTATTATGCCCTGACGAAGCCCGGTCTATACTTGGACGAGCGGGTGAAACGCGCGTCGGCATTGGCTCAGCCGACTGGATCATGTGATGTGTGTTTGTACCGGCGAGTCTTACTCCAACTCATGGATATACGGATCAAGCAAGTCTAACAAGGAAATGGACTTTAGAGCTAACTGCCTATTTAACAAACAGGCATGAATCGGCACAATAAACCTTTGGATATCTGATACAAGAATAAGGTCATATGGTTTTCTACTGTTGCTTTTGAAATGAACTATGCTTGCCAGCTATCATACTGAGCACATGTACATTTAGCTACCCTGTTGAGGGGGCCCACATATCTGCATTAGAGCTAACTACAAGAAATAGATGACAAATGCATATGCGTACACATTGACAAGCTGTTTTTCGTGCATCTTTGCATCTGCCTGATTGCTGGCTACTAACCGCTACTGCTTGTAGAACTTGCTCGACTATCTAATGCACTAAACATACGACCTCTAACAGCTATTCCTATGGACTGTGTGCAACTTACTTGTATATGCCATTCACTACTTGCCTTATTTATCTTCGCTGTGCTGTACATATCTAGGGGGCACAACTTCACTGACTGCTTAGATACCACTTTTGTACCTGCCCAGTAAGATACCTCTTACAAGAAGTGCTGTGTGCAGCAGGGTGTAGTAAGTCTGAGTGGCGTTCCCCCTCTATATACTCTATCTATATGTACGCAATGTATATACATGCCTTATCTTGACTTGCCTATGCTATTGAAGATTGCTATTCACTTCTTAGATCCCCAAAAAATTTCCTGCCCAGCAAAGACCTCTGCATATTGAGGGCACACCTCATGAGGTGCTGTGAGCAGCAAGGTGAGAAGGTATAGCCCCACTTCGATAACATTGTCCTCTTATTACTATAAATAATAAGTATTCTTGATCCGGTATTTACACAGATCCCTGTCCGGTCAGGTTTGAATGTTTACAATCAACTCTGTAACTATTTTCACACTCTGGTATTTTCACTTTGTGCATAAGTTGCTATTGGTATTTGTATTTGGGTTCCTGTGTTCACATTGTGAGAGAGAACGCCTTTTTTGCGAACATAGCAGGTTTATGGATACATTGTAACGTGTGAGCTATTAAATTACTTTTCAAAAGAGTGCTGAAATCCCTGTCTTTTATCCCGGATTATATTCCTGGATGTTTTTCTTTGTTTATTTATTTCATGACACATTATTTAAAGGGTCTGCACCACCATTGGCTTTAGATATTTCAGATACAGATGTTCTAGTTATATCATTTTACCTCTTAGCTCCTAGCAGTTGCATCCCCTCTGTACATTTCTTGAATAATATATATAAATACACACACAGAGAGAAGCACACTCACAGGAACGAACAACTGGCTCAATTCTATTGTTAGCCTGTTCTATGGCAATTTACCACCTGGGTGCAGCTTCTTTTAGCCCAGTAATGCTTTTCACAGAGAAGAACTTTCCTGTAGTATATCAGTCTGAACCCGCCTATTACGGTCAGTCCAGCGCCGAAATACCAAGCAATTCCTCTTGGGCTGGGCTAAAAAGCTGCACCCAGGTGGTAAATCGCCATAGAACAGGCTAACAATGGTATTGAGCCAGTTGTTCGTTCCTGTGAGTGCACTTCTCTCTGTATGTAAACGATCGTCTGGGGTTGCTGTGTTCCTTGTTCCGAGAGGAATTGCCTGGTATTTCGGCGCTGGACTGACCGTAATAGGCGGGATGAGACTGATATACTACAGGAAAGTTCTTCTCTGTGAAAAGCATTTTTATTAGTCCAATAAAAAAAGTATCATTGCTCAATGCAATACTCTTGTTATTTTTGATATCTAAATCTCTCTGGACTAACACGGCTACTACAATCAAAGTGTGTATATATATATATATATATATATATATATATATATATATATATATAAGGTTTTTTGCGTGTTTTTTTAAACTTACATACTTATTGGATAATTTAAGGATCAGTCAAGTGACACAGGAATCAATAAACTAACAGGGAGATTTTAACTTTTAAAGCATTTCATAACTAAATAGTATAAATTCAAAATTTCAAATTTTCACAGTAATTGTTTTAACCACACAACCAAATCAACTAATTTTTTTGAGCAAACATTTGTTAATTTTTTTTTTTCTTTAACAAAGTCACTAATTTTTCATTTTTGGATGAAAGCAACTAATATAGACTTTCTTCAATTTTTTTTTAACATTCATCCAAAAACAAAAGCGCATTTACTAAACTATTTTTAATGCTGAAATCTACCTTATTTTTTATGATAAACTTTGATATATTAAATAAAGTGCAGAACTCCTGAAAAACATCTGCTATATCAGAATCTGCAATACGTAAAAAAATTGATTAGAACTTGAATCAGTTGTAGTGAGTCAGTGAGTCAAAAGTTATTTACTATTCCCCAGGAATAATATGTTTTCTCAGATATATTTGATAGAAAAAAATATTTTTCTCCAACTTAAATAAATTTGTGTTTTTTTCTACAGCTGATATTTCTCATGAGCATACACAGATCATTGTATAGACATCAGTCTTCAGTCAAAACAGATTCTTTGTGCTCTGCAATAGCTGATTAACCAGCAACTACAATATTTACTGGACAGTCATTATACCTTAGCATTGAGTAGGTGCCCATTGGATGGGCTAATTGCCTCACACAGCTAAATTGGAGGTCGCAGGAAACACCACAATAAATTGAGGTCTTGCTGAGAGTAGCAGACGCTGAAACAGAAGTTCAACTCCAGGGGTTTTATTAACAGAATGCTAAGCAGCTTTTGCTGTGTTACTGGCAGCAGGGCTGTATGTGATGGGCTCTCATGTCAGGCAGAGGTACCTTTTGTGGAAAAATAAATGTAATGTTAAAGTAAAGCCATTACTATTTTTTGTTGTATAGATGGAGAATTCAACATAACATTGTGAGCTTTTACAAGCAAGACAGGCAGTTTCTCCTATATGATCTGTATGAACATTTTTAGCTCTCTAAATGGTAATGTTCTTATTAAGACTCACTCCTTTTTTCTTTATTTTTTTCTCTCTGTTTGATGCAGCAAAATCCTAAGTAAGGGTAATGTTATTTAAATCTATTCAAATCATTTCTTTGTGAGATATTGGAATTTAAGATATTGTAAAACATATACGTATAAGTTTTGAGCATGACACAAATTAACATGATTGATTGATTGATTTTTGATGTGGGAACATCACAGTTTCTTTTTTCTTTTTCAGAGCTTTTATTTAACTAAATAGAAGAACAGTGCAAAACTGAATAAACCACTTGTCATGAACACAATTATCAACAATATCATTCCATCATCATTTTTGTATATGGACCACTAAAGCTGATTATATATTCTGTAGTACAGCTCCTTTTTGGATGAGAGGAGCAAAACATTGAGAACATTTGAGTGAGCACATTAAACAAATCATTTCTTGAGTTTTTGAGTGGAAATTACACAGTTCTTTTAAAAAAAATGTTTAAAAAAATATAAAAAAAATTCTCCTTCCAAAATCACAGTATCAAAACCTCTATTTAACCACTTAACTGCGGATGATGACCACACAATGGTTTTAGTAGGGGGAATTCTTCAGAGCTCATTAGAGCTAAGTGTGGGGGGAGGGGCTGCACTTACCTCTGCTTCTCTGGTGGTCTAGTGATGTCACCAGGCCCTGGAAACCCAAAAATGTCGGGCTGCTGCAGAGAGCTTAAGAGAGCTGTATGGAAGGGTTAAGTATTCAAACCCCTCAATTCCAATAAACTCCCAAGGCACATTCAATTGTCTGCTGTTTCAAATGGTGGGTAACTTGGGGTAAATGCATAATATTAAATGTAAGCAGCACTTCAAACGCAAAAACAGCTCAACATTGGGTGGAAATGGATCAGAAGTTAATGGGTTCAAATTAAACCTACCTACTGAAATATTAAAATTCACCATCCAATTTAAAATATGCCAAATTCAACACTACAGTGTAAAATAATATTATTCAAGCTCAAGGCTGTCAGTTAAAAGGCTGACTAAAATACCACCAATACCTGTTCAAAATGTTGGTCTGCAGTTGCCAAAATGGTAAAAATATTGCTTCACAAAAAGTTTTTAAACTTTGTATAACATTTCGTTAAAAACTTGGCAGGTGATAATTGTAAAACAAACCATTTCAACATATTTGCAACTATTCACCACTATTGTATGGTCTGTCAGGACAGAAATGTATGTACTGTATATATTTGTATTTAATATGTGATATCTCATACAGCTAATGAAATCTATAGGAAATGCAAGTAAGCGGAAATCAAGATTCGAACATCTAGAAATGGTGTTCAACAATCCAATTCTTAAAGGACCAGTAAGTACAGAAGATTTGCATAATCAACAAATGCACAATAACAAGACAATGCAATAGCACTTAGAGCCCGATTTATTAACAGTCGGACGGACATGATTCCCTGTAACGGATCATGTCCGTCCGACATCGCTGAATGCCGACAGCATACGCTGTCAGCATTTAACATTGTACAAGTAGTTCTGTTGAACTGCTTGTGCAATGCCGCCCCCTGCTGATTTGCAGCCAATCGGCCGCTAGCAGGGGGTGTCAATCAACCCGATCGTATGAGATCGGGCGGACTGATGTCCGCAACCTCAGAGACAGCATTAAGACTGCTGCTTCTTAACTCCTGTTTCTGGCAAGCCTGAAGGCTTGTGCGGAAACAGAGGCATTGGGGCCGATATGGGGGCTGGTAAATCGGCCTCTTTGTCTGAACTTCAAATAAGTAGTAGTTTTTTTTTTCTAACAAATTTCAAAGTTATGTCTATTTCAACTCCCCCTGTATCATGTGACAGCCATCAGCCAATCACAAATGCATATACGTATATACAGCAAATTCTAGCACATGCTCAGTAGGAGCGGGTGACTCAAAAAGTGTAAATATAAAAAGACTGTGCACATTTTGTTAATGGAAGTAAAAAAGAAAGTTGTTTAAAATTGCATGCTCTATCTCAATCATGAAAGTTTAATTTTGGCCTGAGTGTCCCTTTAAAATGTATCTTTATTTCATACTTGCATTTTCGTGATTGTAATTTACAGGACTCTCGCTTTTACAAACTGGATTTCTATTGGCAATCGTGTCATCGTGATTTGGATTTAACTGTTTGCTGTTCCCTCTTGTTTGTTGACAAGCAAGATATTTCGTCCAAAAGTCCAAAAATTGTGTTCTTACAATATCTAGAAAATTGTGTTGCTTTCTTCGTACAGTAACATAAATATTATGATGTTCTTAACATATGTTTTTTCATTAAAAAAAGAACATATTAAACCTGTTAATGTAGATCGTTTTAAATAAATTTGTCTTTATTTCTAGACATTAAAATCTGGAACTTTTGTTGATAGCTTGTAACTTAGGGGTCGATTTATAAAGCAGCGGATGCTGCTTCCGAACTACTCCACTTCAGTTCCGCCTGAAGCGGAAGTTAAGAAGGAGCGGTCCTGAGACCGCTGCTCCTTAACTCGTTCGCCACCTCTGAGGTGGTGGACAGCAATCAGCCCGATCCAATACGATCGGGTTGATTGACACCCCCTGCTAGCGGCCGATTGGCCTCAAATCTGCAGGGGGCAGTACCGCACCAGCAGTTCACAAGAACTGCTGGTGCAATGATAAATTGCGTTCACTATGTCAGATATTAAAACCCCATTATAGAAGATTATATCAATTGCGGCTACTCTACTTATAGAAACTAATTTCATGTACTGTTCTTGATTTCAGGTGAAAATCTCTCCAAATCAAGAAACAGTATTTTCTGATTCAAAAAAGTACTTTTAAAACTAAAAGTGTAAGGGACATGAAACCCCAAAAATTTCTTTCATGATTCAGATAGAACATGAAATTTTAAACAACTGTCCAATTTACTTCTATTATCTAATTTGCTTAATTTTCTTGGTATCATTTGTTGAAGCAGCAGCAATGCACTAGTGGGAACTAGTTAGGGAGTCATTGGGTGAGCCAATAAGATGAGCCATATATGTGCCGCCACAAATTAGCAGCTCTTTTCAACAAAAAATACCAAGAGAACAAAACAAATTAGAAAATAGAAATTAGAAATAAATTGGAAATGTGTTTAAAATCCAATTCTCTATCTGAATCAAGAAATAATAATTTGGGGTTTCATGTCCCTTTAAAGAAAAATCATTAAACGGACAGTCTTGTCAAAAATAAACTTTCATGATTCACATAGGGAATTCACATAGGGAATTTCTCTTGTAAGGTGTATCCAGTCCACGGATTCATCCATTACTTGTGAGATATTCTCCCTCCCAACAGGAAGCTGCAAGAGGATCACCTACAGCAGAGCCGTCTACACAGCTCCTCCCCCAACTGCCACCCCCATTTATTCTCTTGCAGCTCTCGACAAGGGAAGTAGGTAGAGAGATGTGGTGAATTAGTGTAGTTTATCTTCAATCAAAAGTTTGTTATTTTTAAACGGTGCCGGCTTTGTACTGTTTTTTTACCTCAGGCAGAAATTAGAAGAAGAATTTGCCTGAGGTTTTTGATGATCTTAGCAGTTTGTAACTAAGGTCCACTGCTGTTCTCACACATAACTGAAGAGTATGGGGAAACTTCAGCTGGAGAACGGCCTGCAGAATTAACTGACCTGAGGTATGTTCAGTATATTATTTTCTAGAGGATGATAAGAACTAGAAAATGCTGACAGTGCCTGATATATTTAAGGTAAGCCTGATTGCAGTGATTTAATAAACGACTGGCATCATGCTTGCAGTAAAGGGTAATTTCCATATTACTCTCTAATATGGCTTAGTATGTAAAACGTTTGCATATATATAAAGAACGTTTTTTACTGAGGTGATAAATTTTTATTTGGGGCCTAGTTTTCCACATGGCTGTTATTTTACTCCTAGGAATAGTTTTTTAAGGCCCTCTGACTTTGAGTACATGCTGGGAGGGGCCTATTTTCGCGCTCTCATTGCGCAGTTGTTTTTACATTCTGAGACATCCAGCTTCCCTGAAGGAGTCCCCTGACATATTGGATCTCTGTAAAGGGTTTTTGTGCCTACAAAAGTCGTTTTATGGGAAGGTATGAGCCACAGTAGAGCTGTGGCAGTTTGCTTGTGACTGTTATAACGGTTTTTACAGTTTTTTTGCTTCGTTTTTTAACCTGAGGGGTTAATCATCCATTTGCAAGTGGGTGCAATGCTATTTTAGTCTATGAAATTTTTACAGTGTATATAATAGAGTTAATTGCTTTTTTCATTGTTTTGCAGTTTTTGTGTTTGTTTTTTCACCTTAAAGGCACAGTACCGTTTTTTATATTCTGCTTTTTCACATTAATTAAAGTGTTTTCAAAGCTTGCTGGTCTCATTACTAGTCTGTTAAACATGATTGACATAGAGGAAACTCCTTGTTCATTATGTTTAGAAGCCATTGTGGAACCCCCTCTTAGAATGTGTACCAAATGCACTGATCTTACTATAAGTTTTAAAGATCATATTCTGGCTTTAAAAGATTTATCACCAGAGGAAATTGACAAGGGGGAAGTTATGCCGACTAACTCTCCCCACGTGTCAGAGCCTTTAACTCCCGCTCAAGGGGCGCCAAGTACATCTAGCGTGCCCATTGCGTATACTTTACAAGACATGGCGGCAGTTATGAATCATACTCTTACAGAAGTATTGTCCAAACTGCCAGGTTTACAAGGAAAGCGAGACAGCTCTGGGGCTAGAACAAATACAGAGCTCTCTGACGCTTTAGTAGCTATGTCTGATATACCCTCACAATGTGCAGAAGCCGAAGAAGGAGAGCTTCTATCTGTGGGTGATTTTTCTGACTCAGGGAAGACACTTCAACCTGATTCTGTTATGTCTACATTTAAATTTAAGCTTGAACACCTCCGCATGTTGCTCAGGGAGGTTTTAGCAACTCTGGATGACTGTGACGCCATTGTAGTCCCAGAGAAATTGTGTAAATTGGATAAATACTATGCAGTGCCTGTTTACACTGATGTTTTTCCAATACCTAAGAGGTTTTCAGAAATTATTACTAAGGAATGGGATAGACCAGGTGTACCGTTCTCTCCCCCTCCTGTTTTTAAAAAGATGTTTCCCATAGATGCCACTACACGGGACTTGTGGCAAATGGTCCCTAAGGTGGAGGGAGCAGTCTCTACTCTAGCGAAGCGTACAACTATCCCTGTCGAGGACAGTTGTGCTTTTCTAGATCCAATGGACAAAAAATTAGAGGGTTACCTTAAGAAAATTTTTATTCAACAAGGTTTTATTCTCCAGCCCCTTGCATACATTGCCCCTGTCACTGCTGCTGCAGCCTTCTGGTTTGAGTCTCTAGAAGAGGCTCTACAGGTAGAAACCCCATTGGATGATATCCTTGATAAGCTTAAAGCTCTTAAGCTAGCCAATTCATTTGTTTCTGACGCCGTTGTTCATGTAACCAAACTAACAGCTAAGAACTCAGGTTTTGCTATTCTGGCGCGTAGGGCGCTATGGCTTAAACCTGGTCAGCTGACGTTACTTCAAAGTCTAAGCTTCTCAACATTACCTTCAAGGGGCAGACCCTATTCGGGCCTGGACTGAAGGAGATCATTTCTTATATTACTGGAGGAAAAGGTCACGCCCTTCCTCAGGATACCCTTCCTCAGGATAGGTCCAACAAATTAAGGACCAAACAGTCTAATTTTCGTGCCTTTCGAAACTTCAAGAGTGGCGCAGCTTCAACTTCCTCTAATACAAAACAAGAGGGAAATTTTGCCCAGTCCAAGCCGGTCTGGAGACCTAACCAGGCTTGGAACAAAGGAAAGCAGGCTAAAAAACCTGCTGCTGCCTCTAAGACAGCATGAAAGATCAGCCCCCGATCCGGTAACGGATCTAGTAGGGGGCAGACTTTCTCTCTTCGCCCAGACTTGGGCAAGAGATGTCCAGGATCCCTGGGCGTTGGAAATCGTGTCCCAGGGATATCTTCTGGACTTCAAAGCTTCTTCCCCAAAAGGAAGATTTCATCTCTCACAATTATCTGCAAACCAGATAAAGAGAGAGGCATTCTTACATTGTGTTCAAGCCCTCCTAGTTATGGGAGTGATTCACCCAGTTCCAAAGGAGGAACAGGGGCAAGGCTTCTATTCAAATCTGTTTGTGGTTCCCAAGAAAGAGGGAACCTTCAGACCAATCTTAGATCTCAAGATCCTAAACAAATTTCTCAGGGTCCCATCCTTCAAGATGGAGACTATTCGAACCATCCTACCTATGATCCAGGAGGGTCAATATATGACTACCGTGGACTTAAAGGATGCTTATCTGCACATTCCAATACAGAGATCATCATTGGTTTCTCAGGTTCGCCTTCCTAGACAGGCATTACCAGTTTGTGGCTCTTCCCTTTGGGTTAGCTACGGCACCAAGAATCTTTACGAAGGTTCTGGGGTCACTCCTAGCGGTCCTAAGGCCGCAGGTATAGCAGTAGCCCCTTACCTAGACGACATTCTAATACAGGCTTCGAATTTTCAAATCACCAGGTCCCATACAGACATTGTTCTGGCATTCCTGAGGTCGCATGGGTGGAAAGTGAACGAAGAAAAGAGTTCTCTATCCCCTCTCACAAGAGTTTCCTTCCTAGGAACTCTGATAGATTCTGTAGAAATGAAGATTTACCTGACAGAGGCCAGGTTGTCAAAACTTCTAAATTCCTGCCGTGTTCTTTATTCTACTTCTCGCCCTTCAGTGGCTCAGTGTATGGAAGTTATCGGCTTAATGGTAGCGACAATGGACATAGTGCCGTTTGCCCGCCTACATCTCAGACCGCTGCAACTCTGCATGCTCAGTCAGTGGAATGGGGATTACACAGATTTGTCCCCTCTACTAAATCTGGATCAAGAGACCAGGGATTCTCTTCTCTGGTGGCTATCTCGGGTCCATCTGTCCAAGGGTATGACCTTCCGCAGGCCGATTGGACAATAGTAACGACAGATGCCAGCCTTCTGGGCTGGGGTGCAGTCGGGAACTCCCTGAAAGCTCAGGGCTTGTGGACTCAGGAGGAGACGCTCCTTCCGATAAACATTCTGGAACTAAGAGTGATATTCAATGCTCTTCAGGCTTGGTCTCAGCTAGCTGCGGTCAGGTTCATCAGATTTCAGTCGGACAATACCATCAAGGGGGAACAAGGAGTTCCCTAGCAATGTTGGAGGTTTCAAAAATAATTCTATGGGCAGAGGTTCACTCTTGCCATCTATCAGCTATCCATATCTCAGGAGTAGAGAACTGGGAGGCGGATTTTCATCTGGGGGAGTGGGAACTCCATCCGAAGGTGTTTGCACAGTTGATTCAACTTTGGGGCAAACCAGAACTGGATCTCATGGCGTCTCGTCAGAACGCCAAGCTTCCTTGTTACGGATCCAGGTCCAGGGATCCCAAGGCAGCGCTGATAGATGCTCTAGTAGTGCCTTGGTCTTTCAACCTGGCTTATGTGTTTCCACCGTTTCCTCTGCTCCCTCGTCTGATTGCCAAGATCAAGCAGGAGAGAGTTTCGGTGATTTTGATAGCTCCTGCGTGGCCACACAGGACTTGGTATGCAGATCTGGTGGACATGTCATCCCTTCCACCATGGACTCTACCGCTCAGGCAGGACCTTCTACTTCAGGGTCCTTTCAACCATCCAAATCTAATTTCTCTGCGTCTGACTGCTTGGAGATTGAACGCTTGATTTTATCAAAATGTGATTTCTCCGAGTCGGTCATTGATACCTTAATTCAGGCTCGAAAGCCTGTCACCAGGAAAATCTATCATAAGATATGGTGTAAATATCTTCATTGGTGTGAATCCAAGGGTAACTCATGGAGTAAAGTCAGGATTCCCAGGATATTATCTTTTCTCCAAGAAGGGATTGTCAGCTAGTTCCTTAAAGGGACAGATTTCTTTTGCACAAGCGTCTGGCGGATGTTCCAGACGTTCAGGCGTTTTGTCAGGCTTTAGTTAGAAGAGTTTCAGAGTTATCTGCCTTGCAGTGTGATTCCCCTTATCTGATCTTCCATGCAGATAAGGTAGTTTTGCGTACCAAACCTGGGTTTCTTCCTAAGATGGTATGTAATAAGAATATCAATCAGGAGATTGTTGTTCCGTCACTGTGTCCTAATCCTTCTTCTAAGAAAGAACGTCTTTTACACAATCTTTACGTGGTTCGTGCTTTAAAGTTTTATTTACAAGCTACTAAAGATTTTCGTCAAACATCTGCATTGTTTGTTGTCTGCTCTGGACAGAGGAAAGGCCAAAAGGCTTCAGCAACTTGTCTTTCTTTTTGGTTAAGAAGTATAATCCGCCTAGCTTATGAGACTGCTGGCCAGCAGCCTCCTGAAAGGATTACAGCTCATTCTACTAGAGCTGTGGCTTCCACTTGGGCCTTTAAAAATGAGGCTTCTGTTGAACAGATTTGCAAGGCGGCGACTTGGTCTTCACTTCATACTTTTTCTAAATTCTACAAATTTGATACTTTTGCTTCTTCGGAGGCTATTTTTGGGAGAAAGGTCTTACAGGCAGTGGTGCCTTCCGTTTAAGCGCCTGCCTTGTCCCTCCCTTCATCCGTGTCCTATAGCTTTGGAATTGGTATCCCACAAGTAATGGATGAATCCGTGGACTGGATACACCTTACAAGAGAAAACAAAATTTATGCTTACCTGCTAAATTTATTTCTCTTGTGGTTTATCCAGTCCACGGCCCGCCCTGTCATTTTAAGGCCGGTGTTTTTTATTTTGAAACTACAGTCACCACTGCACCCTATAGTTTCTCCTTTCTCTTGCTTGTCTTCGGTCGAATGACTGGGGGTGGCAGTTGGGGGAGGAGCTGTGTAGATGGCTCTGCTGTGGGTGATCCTCTTGCAGCTTCCTGTTTGGAGGGAGAATATCCCACAAGTAATGGATGAATCCGTGGACTGGATACACCACAAGAGAAATAAATTTATCAGGTAAGCATAAATTTTGTTTTTAAACAACTTTTTAATTTACTTTTATCAGTTTTGCTTTGTTCTACTGGTATTCTTAGTTGAAAGCTAAACCTAGGTAGGCTCATATGCTAATTTCCTAGCCCTTGAAGGCCGCCCCTTATCTGAATGCATTTTGATTTTTTTTTCACAACTAGAGGCTGTTAGTTCAGGTGTGCCATACAGATAACATTGTACTCACACCCGTGGAGTTACCTAGCAGTCAGCAATGAGTGGCTAAAATTTAAGTCTGTCAAAAGAACTGAAATAAGGGGGCAGTCTGCAGAGGCTTAGATACAAGATAAAAAGGAAATGTATGCTTGCCTGATAAATTTATTTCTTTTACGATATGATGAGTCCACGGATTCATCCTTACTTGTGGGATATTATCCTCCTGCTAACAGGAAGTGGCAAAGAGCACCACAGCAGAGCTGTTATATAACTGCTCCCTTAGCTCCTCCCCCAGTCATTCGACCGGAGATATAGGAAGAGAAAGGAAAATCTAAAAAGGTGCAGAGGTGACTGTAGTTTTAAAAATAAAATAAATTCTGTCTTAAAATGACAGGGCGGGCCATGGACTCGTCATATAGTAAAAGAAATAAATTTATCAGACAAGCATATATTTCCTTTTCTTTTACAAAGATATGACGAGTCCACAGATTCATCCTTAATTGTGGGATACAATACCAAAGCAACAGGACACAGATGAACGGGAGGGACAAGACAGAGACCTAAACGGAAGGCACCACTGCTTGAAAAACCTTTCTCCCAAAAACAGCCTCCGAAGAAGCAAAAGTATCAAATTTGGAAAAAGTATGAAGGGAAGACCAAGTCGCAGCCTTACAAATCTGTTCAACAGAAGCATCATTTTTAAAAGCCCATGTGGAAGCCACATCTCTTTGAATAAGCCGTAATTTCTGTCCAGCAGTCTCATATGCCAGGCGGATGATGCTTTTCAGCCAAAAAGAGAGAGAGGTAGCCGTACCTTTTTGACCCCTACTCTTTCCAGAATAAACAACAAAAAGAGAAGATGTTTGTCGGAAATACTTGGTCTCTTGTAAGTAAAACTTCAAAGCGCGAACCACATCCCAGTTATCGGATCCAGGTCCAGGGATCCCAAGGCAGCACTGATAGATGCTCTAGTAGCGCCTTGGTCTTTCAACCTGGCTTATGTGTTTCCACCGTTTCCTCTGCTCCCTCGTCTGATTGCCAAGATCAAGCAGGAGAGAGCTTCAGTGATTTTGATAGCTCCTGCTTAATATCTATGGAATGCATGGATTCAAACGGAACCCCTTGAAGAACATTAAGAACTAAATTCAGACTCCATGGCGGAGCAACAGGTTTAAACACAGGCTTGATTCTGATTAAAGCCTGACAAAAATACTAAACGTCTGGGACATCCGCCAGACGCTTGTGTAATAAAAATGACAAAGCAGAAATGTGTCCTTTTAAAGAACTAGCAGATAACCCCTTCTACAATCCTTCTTGGAGAAAGGACAAAATCCTAGGAATCCTAATCTTACTCCATGAGTAGCCCTTGGATTCGCACCAATAAAGATATTTACGCCACATCTTATGGTAAATCTTTCTAGTGACAGGCTTGCGAGCCTGAATCAGAGTATCAATGACCGACTCAGAGAATCCCCACTTTGATAAAATCAAGCGTTCAATCTCCAGGCAGTCAGATGCAGAGAAGGTCCTGCCTCAACGGTAGTTTCCACGGAGGTAGAGACGACATGTCCACTAGATCCGCATATCAAGTCCTGCGTGGCCACGCAGGCGCTATTAGAATTACTGAAGCTCTCTCCTGTTTGATTCTCGCAATCACACGGGGTAGGAGAGGAAAAGGAGGAAACACATAAGCCAGGTTGAACGACCAAGGTACTGCTAGAGCATCTATCAGTACAGCCTGAGGATCCCTTGACCCGTAACGTGGAAGTTTGGCATTCTGTCGAGATGCCATTAGATCCAATTCTGGTGTGCCCCATTGTTGAGTCAATGATGCAAACACCTCCGGATGGAGTTCCCACACTTCCGGATGAAAAGTCTGACGACTTAGAAAATCCGCTTCACAGTTCTCTACTCCTGGGATATAGATTGCTGATAGATGGCAAGAGTGATTCTCTGCCCATCGGATTATCTTTGATAACTCTATCATCGCAAGAGAACTCCTTGTCCCCCCCTGATGATTTATATATGCTACAGTCGTGATATTGTCCGACTGGAATCTTATGAATTTGGTCAGTGCCAACTGAGGCCACGCCTGAAGCGCATTGAATATTGCTCTCAGTTCCAGAATATTGATTGGTAATTGAGACTCCATCAGAGTCCAAGTTCCCTGAGCCTTCAGGGAATTCCAGACTGCACCCCAGCCCAAGAGGTTGGTGTCCGTTTTCACTATAACCCATGATGGCCTGCGGAAGCACATTCCCTGGGACAGATGATCCTGTGACAACCACCAAAGAAGAGAGTCTCTGGTCTCTTGATCCAGATTTATCTGAGGAGATAAATTTGCATAATCCCCATTCCACTGTCTGAGCATGCACAGCTGCAGTGGTCTGAGATGAAAGCGAGCAAACGGGATGATGTCCATTGCTGCTACCATTAATCCAATGACCTCCATACACTGAGCCACTGATGGCTGAGGAATGGACTGAAGAGCTTGGCAAGTATTTAGAATCTTTGATTTTCTGACTTCCGTCAGAAATATTTTCATCTCTACCGAGTCTATCAGAGTTCCCAAGAATGGAACTCTTGTATGTGGAATAAGTGAACTCTTTTCTATATTCACTTTCCAACCATGAGTCCTTAGGAAGGACAGCACAATGTCCGTGTGAGATTTGGTCAGATGACGATTTGATGCCTGAATAAAAATATCATCTAGATAGGGCACCACTGCTATGCCCCACGGCCTGAGAACCTCTAGAATGGGACCCTAGCACTTTTGTGAAAATTCTGGGAGCTGTGGCGAACCCGAAGGGAAGGGCCACGAACTGATAATGCTTGTCCAGAAAAGTAAACCTTAGAAACTGATGATGATCCTTGTGGATAGGAATGTGAAGGTCCGCATCCTTTAGATCCACGTTGGTCATGTATTGACCCTCCTGGATCATTGGTAAGATTGTTTATATAGTCTCCTTGAACGATGAGACTCTTGACTCTGAGAAATTTGTTTAGACATTTTAAATCTAAAATAGGTCTGAAAGTTCCCTCTTTTTTGGGGACTACGAAAAGGTTTGAGTAAAACCCCTGTCCCTGTTCCAGTTTTGGAACAGGACAAATTACTCCCATGGTATAGAGGTCTTTTACACAGTGTAAGAACGCCTCTCTTTTTGTCTGGTCTACAGACAAACGTGAAAGATAAAATCTCCCTCTTGGGGGAAAATTTTTGAATTCCAGTTGATACCCCTGGGTCACAATTTCTAATGCCTAGGGATCCTGCACATCTCTTGCCCAGGCCTGAGCAAAGAGAGAAAGTCTGCGATCCGGTCCCGGATCAGGGGCTGCCCCTTCATGCTGTTTTGGTAGCAGCAGCAGGCTTTTTGGCTTTTTTACCCTTATTCCAGGTCTGGTTAGGTCTCCAGACAGACTTGGATTGAGCAAAATTTCCTTCCTGTTTAGTAGAGGAAGGGAAAGCAGAGGGTACTCCTTTGAAATTTCGAAAGGAACGAAAATTATTTTGCTTACCCCTCATCTTAAGGGGTTTGTCTTGAGGTAGGGCATGACCCTTACCTCCAGTAATGTCTGAAATGATTTCCTTCAATTCAGGGCCGAATAGGGTCTTATCCTTGAAAGGAATAGTTAACAGTTTAGACTTTGACGATACATCAGCAGACCACGATTTTAACCATAGCGCTCTGCGTGCCAATATGGCAAAGCCTGCATTTTTTGCTGCTAATTTAGTAATCTGGAAAGCTGCATCTGTGATAAAAGAATTAGCTAATTTGAGAGCTTTAATTCTGTCCAAAATGTCGTCTAGGGGCGTCTCTACTATCAGAGACTCCTCAAGGGCATCAAACCAGAAAGCCGCCGCCGTAGTTACTGGAAAAATGCAGGCAGCAGGTTGTAACAAAAAACCCTGGTGAATAAATAATTTCTTTAGAAGACCCTCTAATTTTTTATCCATAGGGTCTTTGAAAGCACAACTGTCCTCAATAGGTATAGTTGTACGCTTAGCTAGAGTAGATATTGCTCCCTCCACCTTAGGGACCGTTTGCCAGGAGTCCTTGATGGTGTCTGATATGGGATACATTTTCTTAAAATTAGGAGGGGAGAGAACAGTATACCTGGTCTATCCCATTCCATTTTAATAATTTCCGACATTCTTTTGGGAACCGGAAAAACATCAGTGTAAGTAGCAACTTCTAGATATTTATCCATTTTACATAATTATTCTGGAGGAATTGTAATATGTTCACAATCATCCAGAGTCGCTAGGACCTCCCTGAGCAACAGGAGAAGGTGCTCAAGTTTAAATTTCAAAGGACGCTAAGTCCGTATCTGTCTGAGGTAACACATACCCTGAATCTGAAAGTTCTCCCTCAGACAATAATTCCCTAACCCCCAATTCAGAGCATTGTGAGGGTACATCGGAAATGGCTACTAAAGCATCAGAGGGTTCAGTATTTACGTTAATACCTGGCCTACTGCGTTTACCCTGCAAACCTGGCAGTTTAGATAATACCTCAGTGAGGGTAGTTGACATAACTGTAGCCATATCTTGCAGAGTAAAAGAATTAGACGCACTAGATCTACTAGGTGTCACTTGTGTGGGTGTTAAAAGTTGGGACACTTGAGGAAAATTACATGGCATATCCTGATTCTCTTCAGACTGAGAATCATCCTTAGACATACTTTCATTTCCTAAAATATGTTCTTTACAGTGAAAGGCTCTATCAGTACAAGAGGTACACAATGTAAGAGGGGGTTCCACAATGGCTTCTAAACACATAGAGCAATGAGTTTCCTCAATGTCAGACATGTTAAACAAAGTAGTAATAACCACAACAGTTGGTAAACACTTTATTTATTGAAAAAAAATAATTTTGTAAAAAACGGGTACTGCTCCTTTAAGAAATAAAAGCGCACAATTTTTTTGCAAACACACTTAAGTAGCCTATAAACGTTCAAAAACTATGAATATAAATGCAGAGTTGCCAAAAATTATTGCATCCCAAATGCAAGAGTAAAAATTTACACTTTAGAGGAACATTTAAGCAAAAAAATTACACTTTGCTAAATAAGACCCCTGCATCTCGCCACAGCTCTGCTGTGGCACCTACCTGCCCCCAGAACACTGCCAAATTAATCGACTCCAATCCTGATAGTACAGAACACAGATAGGGCCCAACCGGAGCAAATGTCTGTCTCCTTCAGTGTAAACTAGGCCCCGCCCACAATGGAGGTTGCACTAAAATTTAAACTACCTCATGAGAAACGGTTTTAAACTGCCATTTGGTTCCCAAAAACACAATAAAGGCCATCCTTTTGTTTAACAATATAATAAAGACTTAGTAATATGTACCAGTGTTTTAATTATATGCTGACTTTGAGTGCATAAGTATTAGAAAACAAACACCCAGGAGTACAGTAACACCCTTTTGCATATAGGACTACTGCTTACCCTGTTCCCACTATGAGGAACCCAATCAGCCAGTTCTGATATATTAACTCTCCTCAGAAATAAAAAGGCTGAAAACATACCTCAAATGCTGCTTGCTGCATGAGACTGTTCTCCACACTGAAGATTTTTCCCATATTACCTTCAGATCTGTGGGAACAATAATTGATCTTAGTAACTGCCGCTAAGATCATCAATTTCAGGGGAAAATCTTCTTCCAAATCCCCCCTGAGTCAAATAGTACTCACCGGTACCATTTAAAATAAAAAACATCTTGATTGAAGAAATTAAAACTATCATTTCATCACCACTATCACTTTACCCTTCCTATTACTAGCCTAGGCAAAGAGAATGACGGGGGGGGGGGGGGGGAGGAGCTGAGGGAGCAGTTATATAACAGCTCTGCTGTGGTGCTCTTTGCCACTTCCTGTTAGCAGGAGTATAATATCCCACAAGTAAGGATGAATCCGTGGACTCGTCATATCTTTGTAAAAGAAAAGTGTATTTATATAACTGTGTTTGTTATGCAAAACTGGGGAATGGGTAATAAAGGGATTATGTATATTTTAAACAATAAATAAACAATACATATTCTGATGTAGTCTGTCCCTTTAATTAAACATGCTCAGCATACATGTCAATATATAAATGGTATTTAAATGGTTTAACACTTATCAGGTTGGTTTATTTTACACATGTAAATGATTATTTTCCTTAGACACTGCACAAAAGGATTAATCCTTAATATTTTTTTCTAACATTTTTCTTACACCATTTCATCCCATGTGCCTTATCATCTACTTTTGTGAGAAGTCCTTTTTGGGCAAAGTTCAGCAGTCGTATAATGACAATTTGTGTAAACGTGTATCGTTTATCAGATCCCATTGATTTCAGTGGGAGCCAATAATAGCAAACCACTGCAAATATTTAGCACTACGGAAAAACAAATGTACTATGTAACTGCAAGACTGTTAACCCCTTAAAGTGATACTAACCACAATTTTTTTCTTTCATGATTCAGATAGAGCATGCAATTTTAAGCAACTTTCTAATTTACTCCTATTATCACATTTTCTTTGTTCTCTTGCTATCTTGATTTGAAAAAGCAGTAATGAAAGGTTAGGAGCCGGCCCATTTTTAGTTCAGCACCTTGGTAGCGCTTGCTGATTGGTTTGCTACATTTAGCCACAAATCAGCAAGTGCTACCCAGGTTCTGAACAAAAAATTGTCCGGCTCTAAAGCTACAGTACTGCTTTTTCAAATCAAGATAGCATGAGAACAAAGAAAAATTGATAATAGGAGTGAATTAGAAAGGTGCTTAAAATCTCACGCTCTATCTGAATCATGAAAGAAAAAATTTGGGTTTAGTGTCCCTTTAAGGACAAGACCATTTTTCAATTTCTTTCCCTTAAGGACCAGAGCTATTTTTACATTTTTGCGGTGTTTGTGTTTAGCTGTAATTTTCCTCTTCTTCATTTACTGTACCCACACATATTGTATACCATTTTCTCACCATTAAATGGACTTTCTAAAGATACCATTATTTTTATCATATCTTATAATTTGCTATAACATTTTTTATAAAATATGAGGAAAAAATTGAAAAAAACACACTTTTTCTAACTTTGACCCCCAAAATCTGTTACACATCTACAACCACCAAAAAACAACCATGCTAAATAGTTTCTAAATTTTGTCCTGAGTTTAGAAATACCCAATGTTTACATGTTCTTTGCATTTTGTGCAAGTTATAGGGCCATAAATACAAGTAGCACTTTGCTATTTCCAAACCACTTTTTTTGAAAATTAGCGCTAGTTACATTGGGACACTGATATCTTTCAGGAATCCCTGAATATCCCTTGACATATATATATATTTTAGAAGACATCCCAAAGTATTGATATAGGCCCATTTTGGTATATTTCATGCCACCATTTCACTGCCAAATGAGATCAAATAAAAAAATTGTTCACTTTCTTTCATGTAATTAGCAAGAGTCCATGAGCTAGTGACGTATGGGATATACATTCCTACCAGGAGGGGCAAAGTTTCCCAAACCTCAAAATGCCTATAAATACACCCCTCACCACACCCACAAATCAGTTTTACAAACTTTGCCTCCTATGGAGGTGGTGAAGTAAGTTTGTGCTAGATTCTACGTTGATATGCGCTCCACAGCAGGTTGGAGCCCGGTTTTCCTCTCAGCGTGCAGTGAATGTCAGAGGGATATGAGGAGAGTATTGCCTGTTTGAATTCAATGATCTCCTTCTACGGGGTCTATTTCATAGGTTCTCTGTTATCGGTCGTAGAGATTCATCTCTTACCTCCCTTTTCAGATCGACGATATACTCTTATATACCATTACCTCTACTGATTCTCGTTTCAGTACTGGTTTGGCTTTCTACTACATGTAGATGAGTGTCCTGGGGTAAGTAAGTCTTATTTTCTGTGACACTCTAAGCTATGGTTGGGCACTTTTGTATAAAGTTCTAAATATATGTATTCAAACATTTATTTGCCTTAACTCAGGATGTTCAACGTTCCTTATTTCAGACAGTCAGTTTCATATTTGGGATAATGCATTTCAATAAATCAGTTTTTTTCTTACCTTAAAATTTGACTTTTTTCCTGTGGGCTGTTAGGCTTGCGGGGGCTGAAAATGCTTCATTTTATTGCGTCATTCTTGGAGCAGACTTTTTTGGCGCAAAAAGTTTTTTCTGTTTCCGGCGTCATACGTGTCGCCGGAAGTTGCGTCATTTTTGACATTTTTTTGCGCCAAAAGTGTTGGCGTTCCGGATGTGGCGTCATTTTTGGCGCCAAAAGCATTTAGGCGCCAAATAATGTGGGCGTCTTTTTTGGCGCTAAAAAAATATGGGCGTCACTTTTGTCTCCACAATATTTAAGTCTCATTATTTTTTGCTTCTGGTTGCTAGAAGCTTGTTCACTGGCATTTTTTCCCATTCCTGAAACTGTCATTTAAGGAATTTGATCAATTTTGCTTTATATGTTGTTTTTTCTATTACATAGTGCAAGATGTCCCAGATTGACACTGAGTTAGAAGATACTTCTGGAAAAACGCTGCCTGGTGCTGGATCTACCAAAGTTAAGTGTATGTTACAGGCTCGTAAATCCGTATCTAGGGAGATATATTATAGAGTCTGGAAGACTTATATTTCTTGGTGTCTTTCTCATCATTTTTCCTGGCATTCTTTTAGAATTCCGAGAATTTTACAGTTTCTTCAGGATGGTTTGGATAAAGGTTTGTCTGCAAGTTCCTTGAAAGGACAAATCTCTGCTCTTTCTGTTCTTTTTCACAGAAAGATTGCTAATCTTCCTGATATTCATTGTTTTGTACAAGCTTTGGTTCGTATAAAACCTGTCATTAAGTCAATTTCTCCTCCTTGGAGTTTGAATTTGGTTCTGGGGGCTCTTCAAGCTCCTCCGTTTGAACCTATGCATTCTTTGGACATTAAATTACTTTCTTGGAAAGTTTTGTTCCTTTTGGCCATCTCTTCTGCCAGAAGAGTCTCTGAATTATCTGCTCTTTCTTGTGAGTCTCCTTTTCTGATTTTTCATCAGGATAAGGCAGTGTTGCGAACTTCTTTTAAATTTTTACCTAAGGTTGTGAATTCTAACAACATTAGTAGAGAAATTGTGGTTCCTTCATTATGTCCTAATCCTAAGAATTCTAAGGAGAAATCATTACATTCTTTGGATGTAGTTAGAGCTTTGAAATATTATGTTGAAGCTACTAAGAATTTCCGAAAGACTTCTAGTCTATTTGTTATCTTTTCCGGTTCTAGGAAAGGTCAGAAGGCTTCTGCCATTTCTTTGGCATCTTGGTTGAAATCTTTAATTCATCATGCTTATGTCGAGTCGGGTAAAACTCCGCCTCAAAGGATTACAGCTCATTCTACTAGGTCAGTTTCTACTTCCTGGGCATTTAGGAATGAAGCTTCGGTTGATCAGATTTGCAAAGCAGCAACTTGGTCTTCTTTGCATACTTTTATTAAATTCTACCATTTTGATGTGTTTTCTTCTTCTGAAGCAGTTTTTGGTAGAAAAGTACTTCAGGCAGCTGTTTCAGTTTGATTCTTCTGCTTATAATTTCAGTTTTTTTCATTATAAGATTTAAACTTTGTTTTGGGTGTGGATTATTTTCAGCGGAATTGGCTGTCTTTATTTTATCCCTCCCTCTCTAGTGACTCTTGAGTGGAAGATCCACATTTTGGGTAGTCATTATCCCATACGTCACTAGCTCATGGACTCTTGCTAATTACATGAAAGAAAACATAATTTATGTAAGAACTTACCTGATAAATTCATTTCTTTCATATTAGCAAGAGTCAATGAGGCCCACCCTTTTTGTGGTGGTTATGATTTTTTTGTATAAAGCACAATTATTCCAATTCCTTATTTTTTATGCTTTCGCACTTTTTTCTTATCACCCCACTTCTTGGCTATGCGTTAAACTGATTTGTGGGTGTGGTGAGGGGTGTATTTATAGGCATTTTGAGGTTTGGGAAACTTTGCCCCTCCTGGTAGGAATGTATATCCCATACGTCACTAGCTCATGGACTCTTGCTAATATGAAAGAAATGAATTTATCAGGTAAGTTCTTACATAAATTATGTTTTTTCACAATTTTTTTCACAAATTTTAGGTTTCTCACTGAAATTATTTGCAAACAACTTGTGCAATTATGGCGTAAATGATTGTAAACACTTCTCTGGGATCCCCTTTGTTCAGAAATAGCAGACATATATGACTTTGGCGTTGCTTTTTGGTAATTAGAAGGCCGCTAAATGCCACTGCGCACCACACGTGTATTATGCCCAGCAGTAAAGGGGTTAATTAGGGAGCATGTAGGGAGCTTCTAGGGTTAATTTTAGCCTTAGTGTAGTGTAGTAGACAACCCCAAGTATTGAGCTAGGCCCATCTTGGTATATTTCATGCCACCATTTCACCAAATGCCAAATGCGATCAAATGAAAAAACACGTTAAATTTTTAACAATTTTAGGTTTCTCACTGAAATCATTTACAAACAGCTTGTGCAATTATGGCACAAATGGTTGTAAAAGCTTCTCTGTGATCCCCTTTGTTCAGAAATAGCAGACATATATGGCTTTGGTGTTGCTTCTTGGTAATTAGAAGGACGCTAAATGCAGCTGAGCACCACACGTGTATTATGCCCAGCAGTGAAGGGGTTAATTAGGTAGCTTGTAGGGAGCTTGCAGGGTTAATTTTAGCTTTAATGTAGAGATCAGCCTCCCACCTGACACATCACACACCCTGATCCCTCCCAAACAGCTCTCTTCCCTCCCCCACCCCACAATTGTCCCTGCCATCTTAAGTACTGGCAGAAAGTCTGCCAGTACTAAAATAAAAGGTATTTAAAAAAATAAATATTTTTTTTAGCATATTTATATATGCTGATGTGTAGGATCCCCCCTTAGCCCCCAACCCCCCTGTACTCAGTTTACTAAAAAAAAAAAGCTTTGTTTTAATTTGTATTTATTTTTTTCTGTAGTGTAGCTTCCCCCCCCCCAACACCAACCTCCCAGATCCCTTAGATGCTTTTTTTTTCTAAAATATTACCCCACTCTCTTACTTTTATTTTACATTTTCTCTAGTGTAGCCGTTCCCACCCGCTTCCACCCGTGCACGCGCCTGCCCCCATGCACGCGCGCGCCCCTGTGCGCGCCCCCGACGATCCTGCCCCCTCAACGTCATAGGGCCCATCGATGGCCGCCCACCCGCCTCCCACGTAAGCTCCCACCCACCAACGATACCAGCCATCAATGTCCGGTGCAGAGAGGGCCACAGAGTGGCTCTCTCTGCATCGGATGGCCAAGGGGTGTTATTGCAGGATGCCTCGATGTCGAGGCATCACTGCAATAACCGGAAAGCGGCTGGAAGCGATCAGGACGTACCCTGTACGACATGCGTCGTTAAAGGGATATTCCAGCCAAAATTGGAATACACATGGATACATTTCAAATTTAAATAGAAGCATTTTTGGAATATAAATGAATTAGCAAAAATGCTTCTAATAAAAGATATAGCTGTTTCAAATGTGTATTTAAGTATGCACTGTGCACCAGCATTTTAAATACAGCACTTGCTCAGAGAGCCTAAGGTGCTTGTACCATCTGGTAATGACTCAATTTAATTGCTGACATGATACAAGCCCAACTGACGCTCTGAGCAGCTGCAGCACTTAAAATGCTGGTGCACAGAGAATATCTCGCTATGCTTCACATGCACGTGCATAGAAAAATGTTAACACTAAAACAGTTATAACTTTTAATAGAAGCATTTTTGCAAACACATGTATATTGGAAATATGTTTCTATTCAAAGATGTAATTCATCTATGTGCATTTACATTTTCACCGGAATTTCCCTTTAACTGTTAAAAAAAGAAAAACTGAGGCCTAGATTACGAGTTTTGCGTTAGAGGCTATGCGGTGCTAACGAGCAGTTTTGTCTCACCGCTCACTTACATGCAGCGCTGGTATTACGAGTTTTCAGAAACCCGGCATTAAAAGTCAAGAAGTGAGCGTTGAGCAAAATTTTGCTCATTACCGCAATCCAATACCAGCGCTGCTTAAGTCAGCGGTGAGCTGATCGTACGTGCTCATGCAAGATTTCCCCATAGGAATCAACAGGGAGAGCCGGCTGAGAAAAAGTCTAACACCTGCAAAAAAGCAGCGTAAAACTCAGTAACGCAGCCCCATTGATTCCTATGGGGAAATAAAAACTATGTCTACACCTAACACCCTAACATGAACCCGAGTCTAAACACCCCTAATCTTACACTTATTAACCCCTAATCTGCCGCCCTACATCGCCGACACCTACGTTATTCTTATTAACCCCTAATTTGCCGCTCCGGACACCGCCGCCACCTACATTATATGTATTAACCCCTAATCTGCTGCCCCCAACATCGCCGACACCTACATACTATTTATTAACCCCTAATCTGCCGCCCCCAGTGTCTTTGCAACCTACCTACACTTATTAACCTCTAATCTGCCGCCCCCAACGTCGTCGCCACTATAATAAACAAATTAACCCCTAAACCGCCGCACTCCCGCCTCGCAAACATTAGTTAAATATTATTAACCCCTAATATGCCGTCGCTAACATCGACGCCACCTACCTACATTTATTAACCCCTAATCTGCCGCCCCCAGCATCGCCACCACTATATTAAAGTTATTAACCCCTAAATCTAAGTCTAACCCTAACACCCCCTAACTTAAATATAATTTAAATAAATCTAAAGAAAATTACTATCATTAACTACATTATTCCTATTTAAAACTAAATACTTACCTATAAAATAAACCCCAAGCTAGCTACAATATAACTAATAGTTACATTGTATCTATCTTAGGGTTTATTTTTATTTTACAGGCAAGTTTGTATTTATTTTAACTAGGTAGAATAGTTATTAAATAGTTATTAACTATTTAATAACTACCTAGCTAAAATAAATACAAAAGTACATGTAAAATAAAACCTAACCTAAGTTACACTAACACCTAACACTACACTATAATTAAATAAATTAACTAAATTAAATACAATTACCTAAATTAAATTAAGTTCAATCCTTTTGGCTGATCCAATCAGCCAGTAGGATTGAGCTTGCATTCTATTGGCTGATTGGAACAGCCAATAGAATGTGAGCTCAATCCTATTGGCTGATTGGATCATCCAATAGGATTACCGCAATCCAATACCAGTGCTGCTTAAGTCAGCGGTGAGCTGATCGTACGTGCTCATGCAAGATTTCCCCATAGGAATCAACAGGGAGAGCTGGCTGAGAAAAAGTCTAACACCTGCAAAAAAAGCAGCGTAAAACTCAGTAACGCAGCCCCATTGATTCCTATGGGGAAATAAAAGCTATGTCTACACCTAAATAAATTAACTAAATTAAATACAATTACCTAAATTAAATTAAATTAGCTAAAGTACAAAAAAAAAAAAACACACTAAATTACAGAAAATAATAAACAAATTACAGATATTTAAACTAATTACACCTAATCTAATATCCCTGTCAAATTAAACCCCTCCCCCCCAAAATAAAAAAACCCTAGCCTAAACTAAACTACCAATAGCCCTTAAAAGGGCCTTTTGCAGGGCATTGCCCCAAAGTAATCAGCTCTTTTACCTGTAAAAAAATACAAACAACCCCCCCAACAGAAAAACCCACCACCCACACAACCAACTCCCCAAATAAAATACTATCTAAAAAAACTAAGCTCCCCATTGCCCTGAAAAGGGCATTTGGATGGGCATTGCCTTTAAAAGGGCAGTTAGCTCTTTTGCAGGCCCAAACCCTAACCTAAAAATAAAACCCACCCAATACATCCTTAAAAAAACACAAACCCCCTGAAGATCGACTTACCGGGAGACATCTTCATCCAAGCCGGACGAAGTGCTCCTCCAGACAGGCAGAAGTCTTCATCCAAGACGGGCGAAGTGGTCCTCCAGACGGGCAGAAGTCTTCATCCAGACGGCATCTTCTATCTTCATCCATCCGGCGCGGAGCGGGTCCATCTTCAAGACATCCGACGCGGAGGATCCTCTTCATCCAACGACTAAAGCTGAATGAAGGTACCTTTAAGTGACGTCATCCAAGATGGTGTCCCTTAGATTCCGATTGACTGATAGAATTCTATCAACCAAACGGAATTAAGGCAGAAAAAATCCTATTGGCTGATGCAATCAGCCAATAGGATTGAAGTTCAATCCTTTTGGCTGATCCAATCAGCCAGTAGGATTGAGCTTGCATTCTATTGGCTGATTGGAACAGCCAATAGAATGTGAGCTCAATCCTATTGGCTGATTGGATCATCCAATAGGATTGAACTTCAATCCTATTGGCAGATTGCATCAGCCAATAGGATTTTTTCTACCTTAATTCCGATTGGCTGATAGAATTCTATCAGCCAATCGGAATCTAAGGGACGCCATCTTGGATGACGTCACTTAAAGGTACCTTCATTCAGCTTTAGTCGTCGCCAGAAGAGGATGCTCTGTGTCGGATGTCTTGAAGATGGACCCGCTCCGCGCCGAATGGATGAAGATAGAAGATGCCGTCTGGATGAAGACTTCTGCCCGTCTGGATGACCACTTCACCCGTCATTGATGAAGACTTCTCCTGGCTTCGTTGAGGACCTCGGCCTGGCTTGGATGAAGACTTCTCCCAGTAAGTCCATCTTCAGGGGGTTAGTGTTAGTTTTTTTTAAGGGTGTATTGGGTGGGATTTATTTTAAGGTTAGGGTTTGGGCCTGCAAAAGAGCTAACTGCCCTTTTAAGGGCAATGCCCATCCAAATGCCCTTTTCAGGGCAATGGGGAGCTTAGGTTTTTTAGATAGTATTTTATTTGGGGAGTTGGTTGTGTGGGTGGTGGGTTTTACTGTTGGGGGGGTTGTTTGTATTTTTTTACAGGTAAAAGAGCTGATTACTTTGGGGCAATGCCCCGCAAAAGGCCATTTTAAGGGCTATTGGTAGTTTAGTTTAGGCTATGGGGGATTTTTTTTGGGGGGGGGGATTTTTTATTTTGATAGGGCTATTAGATTAGGTGTAATTAGTTTAAATATCTGTAATTTGTTTATTATTTTCTGTAATTTAGTGGGGGGGGGTTTGTACTTTAGCTAATTTAATTAAATTTAGGTAATTGTATTTAATATAGTTAATTTATTTAATTATAGTGTAGTGTTAGGTGTTAGTGTAACTTAGGTTAGGTTTTATTTTACAGGTACGTTTGTATTTATTTTAGCTAGGTAGTTATTAAATAGTTAATAACTATTTAATAACTATTCTACCTAGTTAAAATAAATACAAACTTGCCTGTAAAATAAAAATAAACCCTAAGCTAGCTACAATGTAATTATTAGTTATATTGTAGCTATCTTAGGGTTTATTTTATAGGTAAGTATTAAGTTTTAAATAGGAATAATGTAGTTAATTATAATTAAGTTAGGGGGTGTTAGGGTTAGACTTAGATTTAGGGGTTAATACATTTAGTATAGTGGCGGCAACGTTGGGGGCGGCAGATTAGGGGTTAATAATATTTAACTAATGTTTGCGAGGCGGAGTGCGGCGGTTTAGGGGTTAATATGTTTATTATAGTGGCGGCGACGTTGGGGGCGGCAGATTAGGGGTTAATAAGTGTAGGTAGGGTGCGGCGACATTGGGGCAGCAGGTTAGAGGTTAATAAATATAATGTAGGTGTCGGCGATGTTGGGGGAAGCAGATTAGGGGTTAAAAATTGTATTATAGTGTTTGCGATGCGGGAGGGCCTCGGTTTAGGGGTTAATAGGTAGTTTATGGGTGTTAGTGTACTTTTTAGCACTTTAGTTATGAGTTTTATGTTACGGCGTTGTACCATAAAACTCTTAACTACTGACTTTCAAAAGCGTTAGGACTCTTGGAGGTAGAGGGTGTACCGCTCACTTTTTGGCCTCCCAGGACAGACTCATAATACCGGCGCTATGGAAGTCCCATATAAAAAAAGACATTACGAAGTTTACGTAAGTCGTTTTGTGGTAAGGCCAAAGAAGTGTGACATGACCCTAAACCTTCAAGACTCATAATACCAGCGGGCGTAAAAAAGCAGCGTTAGGACCTTTTAACGCTGCTTTTTTACCCTAACGCACAACTCGTAATCTAGCCGATATATTTTTGGCATCTATGTAAATTGCATCCTTTCAATATGTGAAGAAATATATTTATGCGTGAATGTTTTGCAAGGTATCTTTGTTTAATAAGATTAGTAATATTCACAATGTATAGATTTTGTTTCATGAAACACTCATAATCTACAAGTCTACATATTCTGTATAGGTCCTGTTATTACAATTAATTGAATTGTAGTAAAAAAAATACTCTTACTGCATAGAATTAAACTTGTCTTGGAGACCTCACAAACACTATTTAAAGGGACATAAAACCTAAAAGTTCTATTTCATGATTCATTAAATTTTAAACAACTTCCTAATGAATTTCAATTATCTAATTTACTTTGTGCTGTTCCTATCTTTTGTTGAAAAGCACGGACTTGGCTAAGAAGCTTGCACATGTTTGGAGCACTGTATGGCAGCAGTTTTGCATGAATGTTATCCATTTGCAAGGGCACTAGATGACAGCACTATTTCCTTCTATGTAGTGCTCCAGACACCTACCTAGGTATCTCCTCAACAAAACATAACAGGGAAATGAAGCAAATTTGATAATAGAAGTAAATTGGAAACTATTTTAAAATTGTATTCTCTGAATCACAAAAGAACATTTTTGGAGTTTTGTGTGGAATGTGTCAGATTTGGTTTTTCTTTCTCCAACACAAACAAAAGAAATAAACATGAGAATGCCTAAACATTTGGGGCGAGATTACATATACGGCGCAGGCTTCAGCGCAACTGCTGAAACCCGCGCCGCCCGTAATTTCACCTCGCACATCGGGGTATTAAATAAACCCTGTCAGCAGTTTATAAAGTGCCGTAAATCGGATAAACTAGCAATGTCCAGAAATGTGTGTAAATACAAATTTCTGGAGTCGCCAGTGATTTACGGCACTTTAGAAACTGCCGGCGCCTAAGAAATAAAATAAAAATATCAAATCTCCCGTAAAAGTCTAACCCGCCTCCCAAAAATAAACCCGACATGTAAAACCCCTATATCCACAATCAAACCCACATATCAACTAATAATAAAAGTATTAACTCCTAAACCGACAACCCCCACAATGCTATGTGCCTAATTAAACTATTAACCCCCCTAATTGGCCATTCACCCACATCGTGATCTACCTAAAAAAAGTATTAACCCCTAATCCGCCATTAACCCACATCGCAATAAAACCTAATAAAGTATATTAACCCCTAATCCACCAAACCCACACAACGCAATAAACCAAATAAATCTATTAACCCCTAATCCGCCAAACCCCCACAATGCAAAAAACAAATTAAATTACTAAGCCCCTACCCTAACACCCCCTAAATTAACCCCAATTACCTAAATTTAAAAAATACTAAGTTACAATTAAAATAAAAAAGCTATCATTACTTAAAAATAAAAAATAAATAATTTAAATTAATCTAAGATTACATATACGGCGCAGGCTTCAGCGCAATTGCTGCCGCCCGTAATTTCACCTCGCACATCGGGGTATTACATAAACCCCGCCGGCAGTTCATAAAGTGCTGTAAGTCGGATAAACTAGCGATGTCCAGAAATGTGCGTAAATACAAATTTCTGGTGTCGCCAGTGACTTACGGCACTTTAGAAACTGCCGGCGCCTAAGAAAATTGGCTGTTTAAATTTCAGTAGCTCTCATCCTATTGGCTGATTTGAATTTGAAGAATCAAATCAGCCAATAGGAATGCAAGGGACACCATTTTTAAATGGGTACCTTGAATTCACTATTCAGTGTACGGCGGCGATCGTACAAAGAGGATCCTCCACGCTCCATGGCTCCGCTGTCACCGGTCCTGCTCCACGCTAATCACCGCTCCGCGCCGGCTTGGTCCTGGATGAAGAAGGAACAGGTCCCCGCTTCGAAGAAGATGTCGGCCGCTTGGAAGAAGACTTCCCCGCCTGGAACAGGACCTTCTCTGCCAGACTTCAGGAACGGTGAGTACCTATTTGGGGGGTTAGACTTAGGCTTTTTTTTTTTTTTTAGATTAGGGATTTCTGGGCACTCTTAAAAGAGCTGAATGCTCTTTTAAGGGCAGTAAAAGAGCTGAATGCTCTTTTAAGGGCAATACCCATACAAATGCCCATTTAGGGGCAATGGGTAGTTTAGGATTTAGGTTTTTTATTTTGGTAGTATGTTCAGTGCTGAACATACTACACGTGTGAGGACCGAAACGTTGACTGAAACTTTATTGAAGAAATATTAATAAAAATGATGTTCATTAAGCTCTGTGAGTGCCTCTTCTTTCTTTGAAATTTCTACCTATCTACTATAGAGAGCACCCAGGCAATTCACCAATACAGTGAGTGCTTGGAAACCAGAACTACGAATATATACTATGCAAAAATCTTAGGCCACCATTAGATTTGCTGTTTTAACAAAGTTCTAATGACCATCCATATTTATTTTTGTGGTCTCTTTATTAAGATACAAACTGAAAATAGAAAACAGAAAAAATTCAGAACAAAATGGTTTCTTCAGGCAAAAGGCAGTATTTAGTTTGACCTCCCTTGGCACTAAGCACATCTTGAACTTCTTTAGGGAGACTCTCCTGAGGTTTTCTGAAGTAATCTTCTGGTATATTTTACCAGGCTTCTTTCAGCACTTCCCATAGTTCTTCTTTAAAATGAGGTTGTATTTTATTTCTTTCTCTGTCCAGGTGACCCCATACTGCCTCTATAATATTCAGGTCTGGACTCTGTGAAGGCCAGTCCATGATTGTCAGTGTTTTATTAGTTCTTTTTTCTCCAGATATGATTTAAATGCATTTGCAGTGTGCTTGGGATCGTTTTTATGCTGAAAAATAAAACTATTCCCAATAAGGTGCTTTCCATAAGGAAGGATCCCATCAATTCGGACAATATTGCCAACACCACTGGCAGAAATGCAGCCCCAAACCAGGGCAGACCGTCCACCATGTTTCACTGAAGGCCAAAAGCAGTCATTCTTCCAGCTCTCTCCAACTCTTCTACTCACATATTGTCGACGATTGGAACCAAAAATGTCAAACTTGGATTTGTCATTCCATAATACTCTTTTCCACTGATCACTGATCTTCATTCCAATCCTTTTCACCCTGTTCTTCTTCCGAAAAAAAGTGGTTACATGGCTGCTACCCTTCCATTAAAGGGACACTGTACCCAAATTTTTTCTTTCGTGATTCAGATTGAGCATGACATTTTAAGCATCTTTCTAATTTACTCCTTTTATCAAATTTTCTTCATTCTCTTGGTATCTTTATTTGAAATGCAAGAATGTAAGTTTAGATGCTGGCCCATTTTTGTTGAACAACCTGGGTTGTCCTTGCTGATTGGTGGATAAATTCATTCACCAATAAAAAAAGTGCTGTCCAGAGTACTGAACCCAAAACAAGCTTAGATTCCTTCTTTTTCAAATAAAGATAGCAAGAGAACAAAGAAAAAATTGATAATAGGAGTAAATTAGAAAGTTACTTAAAATTGCCTGCTCTATCTGAATTACAAAAGAAAAAAATTGGGTACAGTGTCCCTTTAAAACATTCCTGATCAAGATTCTTTGGACTGTAGAAGGGTCAACTTGGCATCCCAATGAAGCTGACAGATGCTGAGCCAGGTCCTTGCTGGACCTCTTCTGGTCTCTCAAAGAAGAAACTCTGAGAAACTTCTCATCAGATTTTGAAAGTTTTCTTGTCCATCTTCATAACAGCTTGAATACCACATCTTGAGTATCCAGTTTGTTTGCTGATTTCCCTTTGTGAGTGGCATTGCTGATGCAAAAGTATGATTTTATGTCTGTCAAATTTTGTGATCTTTATCATTTTGAATGGAATGATGTGATTGAAAGTTGGTCTTATTAGCAAGCTTCCAATTAATTAAACTCATACCACGTGTGTATGTAATGCTCAAGCATGTCTTGCACAAACTTGGTGTAATAGACCATTTTCACAGCAGTCATTGGGGCCTATCTATCACGCTCCATACGGAGCTTGAGGGACCATGTTTTTGGCGAGCCTGCAGGCTCAAAAGAAACACCAGTTATGAAGCAGCGGTCTAAAGACCGCTGCTCCATACCCCTGTCCGCCTGCTCTGATGAGGCGGACAGGAGTCGCCGCAATTCAACCAGATCGAGTACAATCGGGTTGATTGACACCTCCCTGCTGGTGGCCCAATGGCCGCGAGTCTGCAGGGGGCGGCGTTGCACTAGCAGCTCTTGTGAGCTGCTGGTGCAATGCTGAATACGCAGAGCGTATTGCTCTCCACATTTAGCAAGGTCTTGCGGACCTGATCCGCACTGTCGGATCAGGTCCGCAAGACCTTTGATAAATTGGCCTCATTGAGTTGAGTTTTGCAGGGTCATGGGATGTGTACCCTGTCCTATTTGAGAGTGCAGTCCATTTCTGTGTATGTGTCTAGGGAAATTACAAAGGGCATATGCCACCCTTATTTGTATATCAGTGTGTTTGATTAAAGGCATGCATTGTGTGACTTTAGGTTAGGGACCCAGGAAGAGACCTTAACGTGGCCCTGGGCCTATCACCATTTGACCAAATGCTGTAACTAACTCTTCCATTTTGCCTTTAACCTAGCTGTGTGTTTGCAAGAGAATAGCACACAATACATGAATGAATGCTTTAAAGGGACAGGAAATCCATTTTTTTTCTTTCTTGATTCAGATGCAGTGCATGCAATTTAGAACAACTTTCCAAATTACTTCTATTACCAATTTTTTTTGTTCTTTTGGTATCCTTTATTGAAGGAGCAGTAATACACTACTGGGAGCTAGCTGAACACAACAGGTGAGCCAATAACAAGAAAATATGTGTGCAGTCACCAATTAGCAGCTAGTTCCCTGCAGTGCTTTGCCGCTCCTGAGCCTTCCTAGGAATTATTTTCATAATCAAAACTATATTGATATAGTTTAAAATATTTTAGGTTGCAACACAATTTTTGGTCAAAGAACAATGACAAATCTAGTTATGAGCTGTATGTAATACAGAGTTACCCGTTATGTATCCCAATGCTACACAAAATGGCACATATTGCATTTGCACCTACCATTATCATCACTGGACTATGGTCAATCATTCACTAGCACCGTATAGGGTGATTTTAGTATCAGTGTGGGACTTATAACAGATGATCATTTAACCACATACATTTTTCCGACCTTCTTGAACGTATCATATTACATTACTACCTATATCTCTATATATCTTTGACACATAGCAGGAAAATATTGTATCTGGCCTCAACCACTAAACTGCAAGCTTATAGATATTGAGGCCCAATATTTTTAGCTCACAAAGTACATTCATAAGTATATTATTTTTTTTAAATTTGAATTTTAATGCTTATGAAGACATGTCCCTGACTGTGAATAGCGCTATGGAAGTCTGTGAGCAAATGATACACAAGTAAATCGTTCACAATCATGCATATATTATGTATGTACAGAGCACTTAGTGACTGTAAGAGATGCTACAGGTAGCAGTAACATCAGGGATGTTGTGGGTTAATATATTTTACTGGTTGTGTTGCCTAAAGGGTTAGAAAACTTTACTTTTGTAAACTTATAAAAAATACATAATCACATAGTTAATGTTTCAAAGGGTTAAACCTACTTACTCAGACCTTTCAACTGAGCTTGAATTTTTAATAACGTTTTATTTTATGTTCCCATCTAAACAGTTTCAATGACCGTCCATAAATGTAGGCTGGAGTTAGACAATGTATGCTATCCCTTAATTAATGGGGCTGCAGCACAGACCTCAAATTAGAATATTTAAAGGCACATTCCAGTCAAAATTTAAATGCACATAGATTTATTACCTTTTTATTTATTATCTTTGAATAGAAACATATTTGCAATATAAATGTATTGGCAAAAATGCTCCTAGTAAAAGTTATGACTGTTTTAGTGTTAACATTTTTCTCTGCATGTGCATGTGAAGCATAACTAGATATTGTTACTGCACCCACATTTTAAATAATGCAGCTGCTCAGATCAGTGGGGCTTGTATCATGTCAGCAATTAACAAATTGAGTCATTACCAGATGGTACAAGCACCTTAGGCTCTCTGAACAAGTGTTGTGTTTAAAATGCTGGTGCACGGTGCATACTTAAATACACTTTAGAAACAGCTATAGATTTTATTAGAATCATTTTGGCTAATGCATGTATTTTACAAAATTGATTCTGTTCAATACCGAAATGCATCCACGTGGTTTCCAATTTTGGCTGGAATATCCCTTTAAATAAAGGGTTCTCATTCTCCTCATGCACATTTTACTCTGTGGGCACTCGCATGCGCAGATAACAGTGAAAGTACAGTCATTCATTTTGCTGTATCCACGCTAATGCATGCGCATCTCATTTAAGAATTAGGACTTATCAATATGCTCATCAGACTAGGGGGATCTACGAACATTAAAATATTGCTTGTCAGTCTAGGGGTTTTAAATATGCTTAAGAATAAATTAAGAGGGCGCTACAAGTAGCAATAGGATCTTACAATGGATGTTCAAGATTAATTTAAAGGGACAGTCTAGTCTAAAATAAACTTTCAGGATTCAGATAGGGCATGTCATTTTAAACAACTTTCCAATTTACTTTTATCACCAATTTTGCTTTGTTCTCTTGGTATTCTTAGTTTAAAGCTAAATTTAGGAGGTTCATATGCAAATTTCTTTAACCTTGAAGGCTGCCCCTTAATGAATGCATTTTGACGTTTTTTTTACAACTATAGGGTGTTAGTTCATGTGTGTCATATAGATAACACTGTGCTCATGCACGTGAAATTACCTAGGAGTAACCACTGATTGGCTAAAGTGCAAGTCTGTCAAAAGAACTGCAATAAGGGGGCAGTTTGCAGAGGCTTAGATACAAGATGATCACAGAGGTAAAATGTGTATTATAACTGTGTTGGTTATGCAAAAATAGGGAATGGGTAATAAAGGGATTATCTATCTTTTAAAACAATAAATATTCTGGTGTAGACTGTCCTTTTAAGTAAAAATTAAGAGGGCGCTACAAGTAGCAATGAATGTTTTAAATATACTTACCTAGCTGCTGCCACTCTTTGCGCTCCTCCAGACCTGACTGTATACAGTGTGTGCCTCTATTTTCAGCGCTCTGGTTCACCACTCCCACTGAAACGTCACTGGCCTCTTCATCAGAATGCGGCTCAGAGTTGATGATACGCCGGCTGACAGCAAATGAAAGAGGACAGTTTTGTGCATGCGCTGCCACTGATAATAGTAAATCCGCATGTGGGACGTCATCTTTGTTCTACGTAAGTAGAACTCCGTAATTTGCCATGTATAATGAGGAGAAAAGAGGGTTTGGCAGAAAAAAGATTTTCAAATGCAAATTACAGGTAATCTATAAAAAATTGCTGTTTTGAAATATGAAAAAAAATGAAAATTGAGTTTACTATCCCTTTAACGGGACATGAAACACAAACATGTCTTACATTATTTAGATAGATGACACCATTTTGAACAACCTTCCAATTTACTATTATCAGTTTTTCTTCATTCTCTTTGTTTTCTCTGTTGAAGGTGGAGCAATTCCCTACTGGGAGCTAGCTGAACACATTAGTTAACCAATGACAAGAGGTATATATATGCGCAGCCAGCAAGCTCCCAGCTCCTGAGCCTACTTAAGTATCCTTTCAACAAAGGTTACCAAGAGAACAAAGCAAATTAGATAATAGAATAAATAAGAATGTTGCTTTAATTTGTATGCTGCTGATTGGGTCAGCAGCAGTTTACACTCGGGAACTGCAGTGCTCTGCGGGTCCCAAGCATTACTTCTACTATGTGTTTAACCAGCACAAAAGATTGGTTGTTGGTCTTAAAATTATATTATTTTAATGACTCAAATTATTATTACTAAGTATAGATTCAAGACCTGCACAACGGAGCGCTACAGGAGTCCTTTAGCCAGAGTAGCTGATAGGTGACGTGAGGCTCAATGGAGAGAGGGTAAGGGCAGTATTTCCCAGAAGAAAATAGGCAGCTGCAGCTCTTCCCAGCAAACATGCTAAATGTAGAAGTAGGATCCAAAAAAGTAGGAAAAAATGCGCTCCAAGCCCATATAAGTAAAAAATCCAAAATTTTATTCACGCCATGTAAACACATGTAAAATCAAATGTAGATAAAAGCGGTCAGCACAAAAGTGCAGAATGAACGTTTGCTGTCTGCACCTGTTCATTTACCTGCATTCTGCACTTTTGTGCTGACCGCTTTTATCCACATTTGATGTTACATGTGTTTACATGGCGTGAATAACATTTTGGATTTTTTACTTATGTGGGCTTGGAGTGAATTTTTTTCCTACTTTTTTGGATTCTATTACTAAGTATACCTGTACAAAGTTAAAATGTATGATTACTAAATGTAACCATACCAAGTCATAATGTATTTCATATTTTCACTAAGCTCTTTCCTTGCCCCTTTCTAAAAGGGGAATGACCTGAATTGTGATCCTAGCCAAAAAAATCTATTTAAAGTTTATTTTCAGTATATCTTTGTCATTCACATCAGGGGGTCGATCCGATAAAAATCGTCGCCCGCAAAAGCCGGCGACGCCAATAATTGCGCGGATTTGGTATCCTATATACGGCGTAAGCTAGAAGTTACGCGCGTATATTTCTGCCGTCGCCCGCAGTTTTTTGGGCCATAGGCAGGTATACCAAACCCGCGCAGTTTGGTATCCAATATGCAGCGTAAGGACTTACGTGGCGAAAATGGAGAAAACTTACTCCATTTTCACCTCGCCACAAAAAGCAGCCGTAAGAAGCCTTACGCTGACTATTGGAGCCCCGTAACTCCCTAAACTAGCTGCTTAAATAAACCTAACACCTAACGCATGCGCAATGTCTATCTCCCTGTCAACCGCGATCTGCTAAAATAAACCTAACACCTAACGCATGCGCAATGTCTATCTCCCTGTCAACCGCGATCCCCCCCCCCCCCCCGACATCCCTAATAAAGTTATTACCCCCTAAAACGCCGCTCCCGGACCCCGCCGCCATCTACATAAACTAACCCCCTACTGTGAGCCCCTAAAACCGCCGCCATCTACCTTATCTATCCAGTAATCTGACCCCTTACACCGCTGCCACCTATATAAAAATGATTAACCCCTAATTTAATCTACCTACCCCGCCGCCAGCTATGTTATCTATATTAACCCTAAGTATATTATAGTTAATATAGTTATTACATTATATATATTAACTATATTAACCCTAATTATATTAGGGTTAATATAGTTAATATAGTTACTATAGTATTTATATTAACTATATTAACTCTATCTAACCCTAACACCCCTAACTAAATTTATATTAAATTAATCTAATTAATTTATAAACTAAAATATTCCTATTTAAATCTAAATACTTACCTATAAAATAAACCCTAAGATAGCTACAATATAATTAATAATTACATTATAGCTATGTTAGGGTTAATATTTATTTTACAGGTAAATAGTTAATTATTTTAACTAGGTATAATAGATATTAAATAGTTATTAACTATTTAATATCTACCTAGTTAAAATAATTACCCAATTACCTGTAAAATAAATCCTAACCTAAGTTACAAATACACCTACACTATCAATAAATTTAATAAACTACAAACATCTATCTAAAAATACAATTAAATTAACTAAACTAAATTACAAAAAAAAACAAACACTAAATTACAAAAAATAAAAAAAAGATTACAAGATTTTTAAGCTAATTACACCTATTCTAAGCCCCCTAATAAAATAATAAACCCCCAAAATAACAAAAATTCCCTGCCCTATTCTAAACTAAACAAATTTCAAAGCTCTTTACCTTACCAGCCCTTAAAAGGGCCTTTTGTGGGGCATGCCCCAAAGAATTCAGCTCTTTTGCATTCAACAAATACAATCCCCCCCCTATTACAACCCACCACCCACATACCCCTATTCTAAACCCACCCAAACCCCCCTTAAAAAATCCTAACACTACCCCCCTGAAGATCTCCCTACCTTGTCTTCACCACACCGGGCCGAACTCCTGATCCGATCCGGGCGATGTCGTCCTCCAAGCGGCAAAGAAGAAATCTTCCTCCGGCGATGTCATCCTCCAAGCGGCAAAGAAGAATTCTTCCTCCGGCGACGTCTTCCTCCAAGCGGCAGCAAAGTCTTCATTCTTCCGGCGGCATCTTCAATCTTCTTTCTTCGCTCCGCCGCCGCGGAGCATCCATCCCGGCCGACTGCTAAACTTGGAATGAGGTACCTTTAAATGACGTCATCCAAGATGGCGTCCGCCGAATTCCGATTGGCTGATAGGATTCTATCAGCCAATCGGAATTAAGTTAAAAAAATCTGATTGGCTGATTGAATCAGCCAATCAGATTCAAGTTCAATCCGATTGGCTGATCCAATCAGCCAATCAGATTGAGCTCGCATTCTATTGGCTGTTCCGATCAGCCAATAGAATGCGAGCTCAATCTGATTGGCTGATTGGATCTGAATTCTTTGGGGCATGCCCCACAAAAGGCCCTTTTAAGGGCTGGTAAGGTAAAGAGCTTTGAAATTTGTTTAATTTAGAATAGGGCAGGGAATTTTTGTTATTTTGGGGGTTTATTATTTTATTAGGGGGCTTAGAATAGGTGTAATTAGCTTAAAAATCTTGTAATCTTTTTTTTATTTTTTGTAATTTAGTGTTTGTTTTTTTTTGTAATTTAGTTTAGTTAATTTAATTGTATTTTTAGATAGATGTTTGTAGTTTATTAAATTTATTGATAGTGTAGGTGTATTTGTAACTTAGGTTAGGATTTATTTTACAGGTAATTGGGTAATTATTTTAACTAGGTAGATATTAAATAGTTAATAACTATTTAATATCTATTATACCTAGTTAAAATAATTAACTATTTACCTGTAAAATAAATATTAACCCTAACATAGCTATAATGTAATTATTAATTATATTGTAGCTATCTTAGGGTTTATTTTATAGGTAAGTATTTAGATTTAAATAGGAATATTTTAGTTTATAAATTAATTAGATTAATTTAATATAAATTTAGTTAGGGGTGTTAGGGTTAGAGTTAATATAGTTAATATAAATACTATAGTAACTATATTAACTATATTAACCCTAATATAATTAGGGTTAATATAGTTAATATATATAATGTAATAACTATATTAACTATAATATACTTAGGGTTAATATAGATAATATAGCTGGCGGCGGGGTAGGTAGATTAAATTAGGGGTTAATCATTTTAATAGAGATGGCGGCGGTGTAAGGGGCTTACATTAGGGGTTAATAATTTTAATATAGATGGCGGCGGTGTTAGGGGCTCACTTTAGGGGGTTATAGATATAATATAGCTGGCGGCGGGGTACGGGAGCGGCGGTTTAGGGGTTAATAACTTTATTAGGTTGCGGCGGGGTACGGGAGCGGCGGTTTAGGGGTTAATAGCATTTTTATTGTTAGGCTAGTGAGGGGGGATAGCGGATAGAGGGTTAGACAGTGCGGGCTATGTTAGGGAGGCGTGTTAGACAGTGCGGGCTATGTTAGGGAGGCGTGTTAGACAGTGCGGGCTATGTTAGGGAGGCGTGTTAGACAGTGCGGGTGTTTTAAACTTTAGTCAGGTTTTATAGGCGCCGGCAGATTCTAACGTGGCGCAAGTCACTGGCGACGCCAGAAATTTGTACTTACGCAGATTTCTGGACATCGCTGGTTTGTCAGACTTACGGCACGTTAGCATCTGACGGCGACCTATATGGGATGGCTCGAGTTGCGAGCTGAAACTGCGGGCGACGCCGGTTCCCTCGCTTGCGCCGCAAACTGCGATCGATATCGGATCGCGCCCCAGAAGTAGCAGAGAGTTGCGTGGACAGACATTTCTATCTCCAATCTCCACTGGGAAGAAAAAAAAATATGTTCTGTTACTTTCTCATTTTTTGCATTGTGTTATTTTGGGGTTCATAACAATATTTTAGAAAATCTTATCAAATGATTTATATACAAAGATCCTCATAGACTTTAATAGTGTTTTTATGTTGAAAATCATAGGATAAGTTTTTCTAAAGTATTGTGATCAAACCCTTTGTTTGTTAATTCTCATTTTGTATGTAAATGCACAATTACTTTTGATCATAACAAATATTCCTTTATTAAAGGGACAGTAAAGTCACATTTTAACTTAAATGGACTTTCTAGAGCATGACATTTTAAAGAATGTTCCAATACATAATTCTATTATCAATTTTGCTAAATTTTGCTTTAGTGAAAGCAATATTTATGCTCCACTGTGTAATACCAGGCCACGCTAATGTGCGCTGGTAAAGTTGTCAGCTCACAAGTGCGCTCTTCCATAGGCTCCACTGGGAGTCTTGTTCTTATGCCGTCAGAGATGGTATCCGAACCAAAGTGCAATGAAGGGGCTAAGTAGCGCAGTGATGGCAACAAATATAAATATATATGTATAATATTAGTTAGCAAAGACGTGCACTCTTACTCAATTGCAACTGCCAGGGTGCTAGTAGAATTGGGTATACAATAACAAAAAGAACTTGCACTCACTGGACTTTTCAACAAAACTTTACTTGGCAAAGAAATAGTGACGTTTCGGGGACAGTGTATCCCCTTCCTCAGACAGTGATTGCATCAAACATTAGTGAATTTATACAGTCAAACAAACAAACCCCTCCCCCCAATTAGCAAAAAAAACGCCAAACATGTTGCTAGGGTGACCATACGTCACAAAATAAACATAGTGTTAATCTGATACTTAAAATGCAATATGAGCCATCACAGCTCTTACACAAATTGTGACTGTGCAAATGCTCGTATTAAAAAACCTATAGCAATACTGGGCATTGATGAGAAACATATATTCCACAGCTATAACAATTCATCTATTACACTTGGTAAACCAGCTAATGCTCATAGCCTCATGAATTTCACGACAAGCGTATCCGATGCAGAATGAATATAAGATGGAGATAGCAGAGACTGTTGACAACCTACCAAACACAAACTTGAAGACAGAACAGGCACCGATCGCTATGCATCGCACCATAGCACCCGCACACAACGCTGAGAAGGGAAGCAAAACCCGGAACTGCATCAGCCGCTCACGTGGGTGGCGATGCGCCAATCAGCAGGGTTGTGGTTGCCATGGTGATGAGTCACAACGATCGCAATCTGTAGCGGAGGGGGCACCAACATAATGGGTAGCGGTATTAGAAGTTGTCTCTGAGACATAACATACCTGATTACATAGCACTACATTGCCAAAACTCAATCAATGGAAATCTGTGTTATATCATAAATACACCATCACTCATAATAAGCGCCACTATATTAACTACAACGGTGCTACGCTTACGGGTCATGTGCCACTCCCCCCTATCATCTAAAACACAACAGAACTCAATAGGTGACCATGTATAATCACACATCCCTGTAAAGTGCCATTCTATACCTATGCACATTTGCAGTGTCACTAACCAACCAGTGCTATCGCCATAGCCTGGTGGTGATTTACAAATAACAAGTAATGTAAAGATCACATATAGTATAGCGCATTCTGTTAGCAAAGTAGTGTCTCAGTTATAGATTAGAGTCCCAACCACCAATTAACGTTATGAAGAGAGAAAAGAAGTACAAGAGAACCTCAGACATAGATAAAGAATAGAAAATAGATCAAAAGAACCCAGAGAGAATGAACTAAAGAAACCCCATATGTGCATGAGAAAAAGAATGAAACAAAAATAACAAAGAATAACCAAACATAGAATGGAGTGTGGACTCTCCAAATAGGTAACCTAAATGGCGTGGACTCTCATACTATGGTATAAATCTGACAGTCAGGCATCAACAGGGGCTGGATCCATACTACAGAAAACAGTGCCAGTCAAACATAGTATTGAGTCCATGAGGTTGCAAGGTGTTTAAACGAAAAATCCATTTGGCCTCAATCTGTAGGAGGAGTGTATCCCTATCACCCCCCCCCCCCGCCTCAATGGGGGGACATGATCGATTTTTTACTTATGTGGGCTTGGAGTGAATTTTTTCCTACTTTTTTGGATTCTATTACTAAGTATACCTGTACAAAGTTAAAATGTATGATTACTAAATGTAACCATACCAAGTCATAATGTATTTCATATTTTCACTAAGCTCTTTCCTTGCCCCTTTCTAACAGGGGAATGACCTGAATTGTGATCCTAGCCAAAAAAATCTATTTAAAGTTTATTTTCAGTACATCTTTGTCATTCACATCAGAAGTAGCAGAGAGTTGCGTGGACAGACATTTCTATCTCCAATCTCCACTGGGAAGAAAAAAAAATATGTTCTGTTACTTTCTCATTTTTTGCATTGTGTTATTTTGGGGTTCATAACAATATTTTAGAAAATCTTATCAAATGATTTATATACAAAGATCCTCATAGACTTTAATAGTGTTTTTATGTTGAAAATCATAGGATAAGTTTTTCTAAAGTATTGTGATCAAACCCTTTGTTTGTTAATTCTCATTTTGTATGTAAATGCACAATTACTTTTGATCATAACAAATATTCCTTTATTAAAGGGACAGTAAAGTCACATTTTAACTTAAATGGACTTTCTAGAGCATGACATTTTAAAGAATGTTCCAATACATAATTCTATTATCAATTTTGCTAAATTTTGCTTTAGTGAAAGCAATATTTATGCTCCACTGTGTAATACCAGGCCACGCTAATGTGCGCTGGTAAAGTTGTCAGCTCACAAGTGCGCTCTTCCATAGGCTTCACTGGGAGTCTTGTTCTTATGCCGTCAGAGATGGTATCCGAACCAAAGTGCAATGAAGGGGCTAAGTAGCGCAGTGATGGCAACAAATATAAATATATATGTATAATATTATATAGAAATCCAGTTCACAGGTGCCCTCACTAAAACTTCTTAGGCAACAGCCAGGGTGTTGCGTGCAAAAACATATAGGAATCCTTTTATCCTCTTTTTCTTTGAGAAGAAAACGCTGCACTCACCGGTCTTGAGAATGATATCATTTATTCACAATCGCATCACATCAGCTTATAGCTGCATAATACCCCCAGACGTTTCGGTACCGCACTGGCACCTTTCTCAATGGTTTTTATTTCAGTATCTCCAAATGTTCCCTAACAACTTAACACACCCGTTCCCTATTTATACCCTAATGTGATAAAAAACAGTTCTGGGTCAGCCACACTGGTGTGATTACACCACATAATTTCCAGCGTAAATCCTGGATCTCAACAATGAAAGTGCATGGCTAATTAGCATATTCACTTCCCCGTGACGAATAACTACTACGTCACCATTGGGGTAAACTTGCAGTAAAACATGGCAGCTTGGCTGAACATGGACAATTTTAAAAAAACTTAACACCTTATCTCTATAGTCATACTGCTAGAAAAATATTAAAAAATGTTAAAAAATGCATATACAAGATAAGCCTAGGCAACAAATGTCAGACTAGAAAAAATTAAATACACACTAACTGAATTAGAACCTGAGTGCCTTTATGCCTGAGACAGCATGGTAGAAACTTAACAAAGGCGGATGGCACACTCATCTATTGAGACCTCATATTGTGATATTTCAGATTCATGGAAATTTCGAAGCTGTCCATATTCCACCAGGGGGCAAGATTCTTTAATGTTCAATTAGGATGACTCCTAGATCATCCAATCACAGCCACATCCGGCTAAAGGAACACATTAAAGTCCAACTGGACATTCAAGCCTCTTGGAACTACAGTATCTAATCGATAAATCCATGAAGCTTCCACTTGTAGGAGTTTTCTGTGCCTATCCCCACCTCAACTCAGTGGTGGCACATAGTCAATTATCATAGTCCTTAGACTGGCTGCAGTGTGTCCTGCTAGCATAAAATGCCTAGCCACAGGTTGATCCGATTCTTTTTTATCAATAGCAACTCTTATAAGACACAACAATATCAGATTAGTAGGTCTCACAGAAAGTGCAGATTATGATGACCTAATCTATTTTATTTTACAGACACTCCCTCAAGCTTCAGGTTTCCCTAAGGAAAGATTATCGATTATGGTCGAGAGAGCAAATAGGTTTGGTCTAAAAAGATCTAATCAGGATGGTTTGACACAAGATCGTATGCTTATATTTAAAGTCCTAAATTTCCAGGATAAAATAGAATTTTTTAGGCTTTAAAGGTAAAACTCACCTTTAAGTATTGATAACCACAAAATTCTTCTCTTCCAAGATTTTTCCATGGAAACCCAAATTAAGAGGAAAGAAATGTCCCCTTTTTTCCCCACAATTGATAAAGGCTACAAAGTAAGGATGGTGTATCCAGCAAAAATCTTGGTAGAGACCAATGGTAAAACCAGAGTAAAAAGGCTAAGGAATTTCTTGCTAGTAGTACGTTTGCTATGATATCTTGTAGAATAGACAACATTTTTCCTTATTGGTCTTTTGCACGAAGATAAAAGGCGATTGCAATGGAATATATTATTATTAACCCTGTATACTCAGTGATTTTGGATAAACATAGGATTTATCCATTTTTTTTAGAATACTGTTTTTTTATTCTTTTATTTTTCCTAGTTTTTTTTTCTCTCTCCCTCTCCCTGCACCCCCCCCCTCTCTGAGCCCCACTTTAACATATAAAGACTGAAGGGTCAATTTAAAATTTTATCCTGAAATATCGGGGTAATTACCTCTCCAGTTAAACGCAAACAAATTATATCCCAACTAGGCAAACAATCCCTCGATATTGTTCTGTTGCAGGAAACCCATCTGAAGGAGAAAGATCTTCTAAAGTTAAAATAACGATGGTTAGGAGAAGTCGTTGGTACTCCCTGCTTAAAACGTAAATGTGGGGTGGCTATTCTATTTTATAAAAAATTAGAATATCAAATCAACAGAATTTATTATGACCCCAATAGTAGATATATCATAGCACGTATTTTGATTGAAGGTGTGGAATATATTATAGCTAATGTTTATGGGCCGAATAAATTTTCACCGGAATTTTGGGATAAGATCAAAATGAAATTATACCCCCACTGCAGCGCTAGATTAATATTGGGAGGAGATTTTAACATGACCCTTTCTTCTAAAATTGATAGACAATTTTATAAAAAGGGGTAAGACAATAGAGAAGACAAGTATTTTAAATAAATTTGCACTGCAAAAAAATAATAATTTCCAGATGTATCGGCTTTTTCATGTCTGTCTAAATCCCACCATACATTCTCTAGAATAGACTACATTTTCATTTCAGAACAACTTTTTTCTGACCACGCTATAATCTCACTTACCTTGCTCCCAATAATACAAACTAATAAACAAAATATAAGCTTTTGCTTTCCACGCTTTTTGATGAAAAATAAAAAATTTATTAATTGGTTAAAAAACCAATGGCATGATTACTGTGTAACTAACTATCAATACTATAATAAAACAGAAACTTTTTTGGGAAGCATTTAAAGCGGTATTGAGAGGACAAATTAACAGCTAGATTACGAGTTTTGCGGTAAGCTGAAAAAGCAGCATTAACAGGTCCTAACGCTGCTTTTTCATTACCGCTGGTATTACGAGTCTTGCAGGTTTAGGGGCACCGCACACTTTTTTGGCCTTACCGCAAACTGACTTACGTAAATTTCGTAAACCCTTTATTTCTATGAGACTTCCATAGCGCTGGTATTACGAGTTTGTCCTGGGAGGCCAAAAAGTGACCGGTACACCCTCTACCTCCAAGATTCCTAACGCATTCTAAAGTCAGTAGTTATGAGTTTTACACTACAACGCCGTAACATAAAACTCATAACTAAAGTGCTAAAAAGTACACTAACACCCATAAACTACCTATTAACCCCTAAACCAAGGCCCTCCCACATCACAAAAACTATAATAAAAATTTTAACCCCTAATCTGCCGCTCTGGACATTGCCACCACTAGAATAAACATATTAACCCCTAAACTGCCGCACTCCCGCCTCCCAAACACTAGTTAAATATTATTAACCCCTAATCTGCTACCCCTAACAGCCGCCACCTACATTATACTTATTAACCCCTAATCAACTGCCACTAACATCGCCGCAACCTACATTATATTTATTAACCCCTAATCTGATGTCCCCAACATCGCCGCTACCTACCTACATTTATTAACCCCTAATTTGCCGTCCCCAACATCGCTGCCACTATTCTAAATTTATTAACCATTTAAACCTAAGTCTAACCCTAACCCTAACACCCCCTAACTTAAATATAATTGAAATAAATCAAAATAAAATTACTATCATTACCTAAATAATTCCTATTTAAAACTAAATACTTACCTATAAAATAAACCCTAAGCTAGCTACATTATAACTAATAGTTACATTGTATCTAGCTTAGGGTTTATTTTTATTTTACAGGCAAGTTTGTATTTATTTTAACTAGATAGAATATAACTATTTAATAACTACCTAGCTAAAATAAATACAAATTTACCTGTAAAATAAAACCTAACCTAAGTTACACTAACACCACACTACAATTAAATAAATTCCCTACATTAAATACAATTAAATAAATTAAATTAAATTAGCTAAATCACAAAAAAAACAACACTAAATTACAGAAAATAAAAAACAAATTACAAGATATTTAAACTAATTACACCAAATCTAATAGCCCTACACCCTTAAAAAAATCCTAACACTAACTCCCGAAGATTCACTTACCGGGAGAGGTCTTCATCCAAGAGGCAAGATGTCCTCAACGAAGCCGGCAGAAGTGGTCCTCCAGACGGGCAGAAGTCTTCATCCAGATGGCATCTCCTAACTTCATCCATCCGATTGGCTGATAGAATTCTATCAGCCAATCGGAATTAAGGTAGAAAAAATCCTATTGGCTGATTAAATCAGCCAATAGGATTGAACTTCAATCCTATTGGCTGATCCAATCAGCCAATAGGATTGAGCTCGCATTCCATTGGCTGATTGGAACAGCCAATAGAATGCGAGCTCAATCCTATTGGCTGATGCAATCAGCCAATAGGATTGAAGTTCAATCCTATTGGCTGATTGCATTAGCCAATAAGATTTTTTCTACCTTAATTCCGATTGGCTGATAGAATTCTATCAGCCAATCGGAATCTAAGAGACGCCATCTTGGATGACGTAATTTAAAGCTACCTTCATTCGTCATTAGTCCGTCGGAAGAAGAGGATGCTCTGCGTTGGATGTCTTGAAGATGGACCCGTCCGCGCCAGAAGGATGAAGATTGAAGATGCCGTCTGGATGAAGACTTCTGCCCATCTGGAGGACCACTTCTGCCCATCTGGAGGACCACTTCTGCCGGCTTCATTGCCTTTTCAGGGCAATGGGGAGCTTAGGTTTTTTTAGTTGGGCTTTTATTTGGGGGGTTGGTTGTGTGGGTGGTGGGTTTTACTGTTGTGGGGTTGTTTGTATTTTTTTATAGGTAAAAGAGCTGATTTATTTGGGTCAATGCCCCGCAAAAGGTCCTTTTAAGGGCTATTGATAGTTTAGTTTAGTTTAGGCTAGGGTTTTTTTTTATTTTGGGGGGCTTTTTTTATTTTGATAGGGCTATTAGATTAGGTGTAATTAGTTTAAATATCTTGTAATTTGTTTTATTGTAGCTATCTTAGGGTTTATTTCACAGGTAAGTATTTAGTTTGAAATAGGAATTATTTAGGTAATAATATTAATTTTTATTTAGATTTATTTTAATTATATTTAAGATAGTGGGTGTTAGGGTTAGGGTTAGACTTAGGTTTAGGGGTTAATAAATTTAGAATAGTGGCTGCGACATTGGGGGTGGCAGATTAGGGGTTAATAAGTGTAGGCAGGTAGCGGCGACATTGGGGCGGCAGATTAGGGGTTAATAAATATAATGTAGGTGTCGGCGATGTTGGGGGCAGCAGATTAGGGGTTAATAAATATAATGTAGGTGGCGGCGATGTCCGGAGCGGCAGATTAGGGGTTAATAAGTATAATGTAGGTGTCTGAGATGTCGGGAGAGGAAGATTAGTGGTTAATAAGTGTAAGATTAGGGGTGTTTAGACTCGGGGTTCATGTTATTGTGTTAGGTGTAAACATAAAATGTGTTTCCCCATAGAAATCAATGGGGCTGCGTTACTGAGATTTACTCTGTTTTTTTGCAGGTGTTAGACTTTTTCTCATCCGGCTCTCCCCATTGATGTCCATGGGGCAATCGTGCATGAGCACGTATGACCAGCTCACCGCTGACTTAAGCAGCGCTGGTATTGAAGTGCGGTATGGAGCACAATTTTGCTCTACGCTCACTTCTTGCCTTTTAACGCCGGGTTTGTAAAAACCCGTAATACGAGCGCTGCAGGTAAGTGAGCGGTGAGAAAAAACTGCACGTTAGCACCACAAAGCTCATAACGCAAAACTCGTAATCTGGCCGTTTGGCTTTTATGTGCAACTGGAAACGTAAATGGTTAATGAAAGAAACGCAACTATCTAACTGTGTTAAAAATGCCTTTAGTCAATATAAGGCTTTCCCTATACAGTCTAAATTGCTTAAATATTCACAGGCAAGAATGGCAAGGGACATATTCATTAAACAACAATGTCTAGAGGAAGAGACTAAACTGAGTAACTGTTTTAAAGGGCATTATGGTAGTTCAGCCAAATATCTGGCCCAGATAGTTAAAAATATGGAAAGTAGAAACTTTATTCCAGCTATAAAAGATAGTACAACGAGATTTACAGATAATAAGAATATTAGTGGAGTTTTTTTTAATTACTACTCTAATCTATATTCTAAGCAAAACATAGATATAACTAAGAAAGAACATTTTTGGGCTAAGACTACCCTCCCTTGTATCTTGGCCTCAGACTTAGATAGTTTGAATGGCCCTATTTCCGTAGAAGAGGTTAAACTGATAATTAAGTTGGCTAAATTAAATAAAGCTGCTGGGCCAGATGCACTCCCGATTGAGCTTTATAAAATTCTGTCTGATGAGCTTAGCAGTTTTTTAGTGGTCCTCTTTAATACTTACTACTTAACATCTGCATCAGTCTCTAGCTATTTTTCAGCTGCAAACATTTCTTTAATTCCGAAAAAAGGGAAAGATAGTGAACTACCTTCATCCTATAGACCCATATCTGTGTTAAATACGGATTATAAAATTCTCCTCTCTATTTTAGCCAATAGACTCAAAAACCACCTATATAAACTAATCCATCCTGATGAAACAGGTTTTATTCATGGCAGGAATGTCACCACTAATTTAAGAAAAGTTGAGATTTTGTTAGACATTGTATGGAACCAAAACAATGCCTTAAAAAATAACAAAGTAATATCAGACAAGGATATTGCTATCCTTTCTGTAGATGTCAGGAAGGCTTTTGATTCCATTTCTTGGGATCATTTAACTGCCTTTACCCAATTTGGCTTTAAAGGTCATTTTTTTAACTTAATTGCCAAAATCTACAAGCTACCCTTCTCATCACTCTTAATAAATGGAAATCTCTCTCCTAGTATTGTTTTGGAACGAGGGACAAGACAAGGCTGTCCACTATCCCCTTTATTGTCTAATATCTCCATAGAACCATTAGCTGTCTGGCTACTCCAGGAGCTAAGATGAATAAAAGTGGGTGCCTCAGCTTATAAAATTTCACTCTATGCTGACGACCTTTTGATTATTTTAGAAGAATCTAATAATAATATACCAAAAATTGTACATATGCTGTCTGTTTTTAGATCCTTTTCAGGTTATAAGATTAACACTACCAAAAGTGAATTAATGTGGATTCAGAAACCTAAAGACAGTTATTTAGACCACCCCTTTAAAAATACAGATTGTATTAATTATCTGGGTATTATGTTACATACAAATCCTAGCGTATGGTATAACTTAAATTACCCACAAGTATTTCAAAAGGCAATCTTAGACTTTAAAAACTGGGCCGCCTTGCCTCTTTCTCTTTCGGCTCGCGTAAATTTAGTCAAAATGCTCATATTTCTGAAGATACTTTATTCAATCAATAACTTACCACTTTTTTATCCCGAATCAGGAAATTCGAAAGTTCTATTCGGCTTGTTCTCGCTTTCTTTGGAAAAAACAAAAATCTTGTATTTCCATTTCAAAATTTGCCAAAAAAAAAGTTAATGGGGGGTCTGGCTTGTACAGATATTAAACTTTATAACATTTCCGCCTTATTTAAGATAGCTATAGATTGGCTCACAGAGTCAAACAAAATTTTCTTGATAGAGATAGAAAATATGTTTATCTCCCCATTTACTTTAAAGGGTATTCTTAACTGTCCATTTAAAAATCTGCCGGTTAATATTTCGAATCTAATGTCCTTTAACAATATAGTTATTGCGTGGCAGAAAATGTTTTTCTACCGATTCAAGGAAACCCGAAATTCACTCTAGGAATACATTGCGCAGTATTGAATTCCTGGGCCCAGAAAGGGCTCAAGTATGCATATCAGATAGTCTCTTCCTCTGGGCAAATAGTTTCAACAATATAATTAATACCTATGAACTTCCCAGATCCAACTTATTCACATTTTTCCAATTGCGCCATTTTATTAATTCGCAAAAATGGAAAGATGGGTCTCTCTGTTCTTGGTCTGAAGTCAATGAATGTATAAAAAATGTTTTAACAGGTACATTTTCAATTTCACTTCTTTACAATATAATGTTGGCCAAACAAGGGCAACTGCTGTTGTATAAAATGTTTAACTATTGGAGTCAACATTTTCCCTGTTTAGAACTCTCTAATATTAACCTTAGTTTTTCTGCATTAGAGAAATTGAATATCTCTGAAAATTGGAAAGAATCACATACTAAACTATTACAAAATGCATACTTTACTCCTTCAAAACTCGCTAAATTTGCTATAAATATGGAGCATTATTGCCCTAAATGTCATTTAAAAAATGCTGATATTATGCATATGTTTTTTTACTGTCCCAAAATAAAGTAATTTTGGGGTAAAGTTAACTATTGGTACTATAAACATTTTCAGGAGAAATTTAAAATTCAGTCCTATCATGTAATTTTTCTCATACACTTTAACATGGTACCCAGTGATTATATTAACTTTGGAAGATTGAATACCATAATTATGGTAATCAGACTGTTCATTTTGAGAAATTGGAAAAACCCCTATTCACTCAGTTTCTCATGTTTCCGTAATACACTCCTACAACAAATAGCTTTTGAGGCATACAATATAGACTCTGACCGTAAAATGAAGGTCATAGAGTTCCGGAGAAAGTGGGGTTCTATGATTAAACTATTTCCACCAACAATACAGAAGCAGACCCTGGCCCATTTATTCCACACAAATGTTTTTCAAGATTTTATTAACACTAACGTCTAAACAAATTTTTTATTTGGACTGAGGTCAGATAGGTAAAGAGACGAGATGGGGACAGGTGAGTCAGGGAGATTTATGAAAGAGTACTTATTTCTTCCTTAAAATGGTGAATATGTTGCTATTTATATTACTTTTATATGTTATATCTTTGTGGTATCAATACAATATGTAAATTTCTTTATTATCAAGCTGAGCTTTCAGTAGATATGTGCATGATCGAAAAATTTGTTTCGGTTCGGATCAATTCGGAGTTTTTTAATTTAGTTTTGGATCGATTCGAATTCAGAAAACTTCGAATGAATTCGTTTCGGATTCATTCGGATTAGAAAAAATTCGGCTGGATTTGGTTCAATTCGGTTCGGTTCGGAAATTCGGAATATCGATATGTGTGCTGTGTATTAGACTAGTATTATGTACTGTATATTAGGTGTAACCCGTAGCAGAGTGATATAACCTAATATACTGTACAATACTAGTGTAATCCATGGCCATCCGAATTTACCGAATAAATCCGAACTAATTCGGATTTATTCGGTAAATTCGGCAGTATTTTAATTCGGAAATTCGGATCGATCCGAATCTCCGAATTTGCTGAATTTCCGAATCGATCCGAACCGAATTGCACATGTCTAGCTTTCAGGATGTCTCCTTTGTTCTGTATTCAGACTTGTTGATACAATACATTTCTCATGAAGGATTAATCATTTCTTTATTTTTTAAATGGTGAATACGATGCTATTAGATTATTAGTTGATTTATATAATCAATGCCGTATTTGTAAAAACAAAGCTGTATTTGGAATCTAATGATGTACATTATGGAGTAATAAAGAAAAAAAATTAATAATGTCTATCTACTTTGGATCGATCTTGGGTTATAATAATCGTGGGTTGGTGGCTATACCACAAAGCTATCTAGCTAAGGGGATTATTCCAAATGATCTTAACTCATATCCTTTATTAAAATAACATAATATTGGTAAAGGATATTCTTACCATAAATGTGAAAATGATAAGGTATCATATTTAACCAAGTTAATTCAAGTTATTGTTCAAAAAAACCTACTCTCCAGAAAATAACTATACTAAGGAAAATGACACAATTCAAAATTTCTGTTGTGTCCCCCAGGAATAGGGAACCCTAATAGAAAGATCCATTTAATTTGTAATTTCCCTAAACTGTTTCTTCTATCTCCTCCTCTCCAATGTGGAGTTACTCTTCTAATTCCCATGTATTTAATTATGTGATTAGGGTCACAATTATGTTTTATTTTTAAGTGGAGCGAGAGAGGATGCTTATCAGAACCTTTTTTTATGTTATATACATGTTCACTTAAACAAGTGCTTAAGGTTCTTGTAGTACGTCCTACATACTGGAGGTGGCAGGAACACTCTAGGACATATATTACATAATCAGAGTTACAGGTTATCAGTTTTTTAATATCAAATGATTTGTGGTTAGCACAAGATTCAAATTTCTTAAAGGGACACTATATCCAATTTTTTTCTTTTGTGATTCAGATAGAGCATGTAATTTTAAGCAACTTTCTAATGTACTGCTATTATCAATTTTTCTTTGGTCTCTTGCTATCTTTATTTGAAAAAGAAGGCATCTAAGCTAAGGAGCCAGCCAATTTTTGGTTTAGTACTCTGGACAGCACTTGTTTATTGGTGGATGAATTTATCCATCAATCAGCAAGAACAACCCAGGTTGTTTACCAAAAATGGGCGGCATCTAAACTTACATTCTTGCTTTTCAAATAAAGATACCAAGTGAATGAAGAAAATTTGATAATAGGAGTAAATTAGAAAGTTGCTTAAAATTGCATGCTCTATCTGAATCACAAAAGAAAACATTTGGGCTCAGTGTCCATTTAATGACTTTAGGCATATTATTCTTATTAAAGGACTTGCATCCTGTACATTTCCCACATTTATGAAAGCTCTTAAGATCTTTGTTTAACCATGTATTGTTTCTTTGTTAACGTAGAAAATGTTTAGTAATTTTATCCTTTAAATTGGGTGCTTTTCTAAATATTATCTTGGCTTTGTCCTCCATTATTCCATACAGCCCTGAATCATTTCACCAACAGGTAGAAATGAAAAGTGCAGGCACAAATTTGATTTTCTCTGTCACTGCTCTTTCCAGGATCTTGTGTTTAATTTGCGGGTGTCAGAGAGCTACTATTTTAATGCGGGACACTCCCAGAACTTCCGGGAGAGTTGGTATGTCTGTATATATACAGGGAGTGCAGAATTATTAGGCAAATGAGTATTTTGACCATATCATCCTCTTTATGCATGATGTCTTACTCCAAGCTGTATAGGCTCGAAAGCCTACTACCAATTAAGCATATTAGGTGATGTGCATCTCTGTAATGAGAAGGGGTGTGGTCTAATGACATCAACACCCTATATCAGGTGTGCATAATTATTAGGCAACTTCCTTTCCTTTGGCAAAATGGGTCAAAAGAAGGACTTGACAGGCTCAGAAAAGTAAAAAGTAGTGAGATATCTTGCAGAGGGATGCAGCACTCTTAAAATTGCAAAGCTTCTGAAGCGTGATCATCGAACAATCAAGCGTTTCATTCAAAATAGTCAACAGGGTCGCAAGAAGCGTGTGGAAAAACCAAGGCGCAAAATAACTGCCCATGAACTGAGAAAAGTCAAGCGTGCAGCTGCCAAGATGCCACTTGCCACCAGTTTGGCCATATTTCAGAGCTGCAACATCACTGGAGTACCCAAAAACACAAGGTGTGCAATACTCAGAGACATGGCCAAGGTAAGAAAGGCTGAAAGACGACCACCACTGAACAAGACACACAAGCTGAAACGTCAAGACTGGGCCAAGAAATATCTCAAGACTGATTTTTCTAAGCTTTTATGGACTGATGAAATGAGAGTGAGTCTTGATGGGCCAGATGGATGGGCCCGTAGCTGGATTGGTAAAGGGCAGAGAGCTCTAGTCAGACTCAGACGCCAACAAGGTGGAGGTGGAGTACTGGTTTGGGCTGGTATCATCAAAGATGAGCTTGTGGGCCCTTTTCGGGTTGAGGATGCAGTCAAGCTCAACTCCCAGTCCTACTGCCAGTTTCTGGAAGACACCTTCTTCAAGCAGTGGTACAGGAAGAAGTCTGCATCCTTCAAGAAAAACATGATTTTCATGCAGGACAATGCTCCATCACACGCGTCCAAGTACTCCACAGCGTGGCTGGCAAGAAAGGGTATAAAAGAAGAAAATCTAATGACATGGCCTCCTTGTTCACTTGATCTGAACCCCATTGAGAACCTGTGGTCCATCATCAAATGTGAGATTTACAAGGAGGGAAAACAGTACACCTCTCTGAACAGTGTCTGGGAGGCTGTGGTTGCTGCTGCACGCAATGTTGATGGTGAACAGATCAAAACACTGACAGAATCCATGGATGGCAGGCTTTTGAGTGTCCTTGCAAAGAAAGGTGGCTATATTGGTCACTGATTTGTTTTTGTTTTGTTTTTGAATGTCAGAAATGTATATTTGTGAATGTTGAGATGTTATATTGGTTTCACTGGTAAAAATAAATAATTGAAATGGGTATATATTTGTTTTTTGTTAAGTTGCCTAATAATTATGCACAGTAATAGTCACCTGCACACACAGATATCCCCCTAAAATAGCTATAACTAAAAACAAACTAAAAACTACTTCCAAAACTATTCAGCTTTGATATTAATGCGTTTTTTGGGTTCATTGAGAACATGGTTGTTGTTCAATAATTAAATTAATCCTCAAAAATACAACTTGCCTAATAATTCTGCACTCCCTGTATATATATATATATATATATATATATATATATATGTCCATGTGTGTACATATATATATATGTGTGTGTGTGTTTATACTGTATGTATATATATATACATACATACACACACATACACACAGGGCTGTGGTCCACTCGTAGAGGACAATTTAGAAATTGCAGCGGATGACTTAGAAATTTGACTTTTTTCTATCTTTAAAGGTACAGTCTACGCCAGAATTGTTATTGTTTTAAAAGATAGATAATCCCTTTATTACCCATCCCATAGTTTTGCATAACCAACACAGTTATATTAATACACTTTTTATCTTTGTAATTACCTTGTATCTAAGCCTCTGAAAACTGCACCCTTATTTCAGTTCTTTTGAAAGATTTGCATTTTAGCCAATCAGTGCTGACTCCATCAGGGCCGCCACTAGAAATTTTGGGGCCCCTGACTTAACCATTGATCAGGGCCCCCCCCCCCCCCCTTAGACATGTGCAATTTTTGACCAAGTGACTAAAACTTATATGCACTTTATTCTTAAGTGTCTATTTAAACTTGGAAATGTTGTAAAGGTAGTAACATACACTGACACACACACTCACACATAAGGATTCACAAATAGACACTCTAGCAAACACGCAAAGAAACTCAGACACAGACACCCAAACAGACACTTAGCACTTGTTTACATTGACCTGACAAGCAATGAGGTAAACTACAGTTTTGTAAAAAAAAGAAGATTTAGAAAACAAAATATGGAGTTCTGATTATCTTTTTGTAAAGGAAGATGCCAACTAAATTATGACAACAGCATGCAGTGGCTGAAAGGAAGGGCCCTGAACAGCCTAAACAATAATTTAAAGGTTAAATGGGAATTTGGTGACTTCCGGAAAGGTCTCATTAGTCTCAAAGTCTGTAGAAAGATGTGAATAATCAGTAGTAAGGTCAACATGTCCTAAAAAGGAATAGACAATGGACACACAAACACACAAACTCAAACTTGCACATACACCCAAGAAAACACCAACAGAGACAGCCTCAGAAAACACACAAAGACATACACACAGAGACACCCACAGAAAACACACAGACATACACACACCCTCACAGAGACACCCACAGAAAATACACACCCTCCCAGAGACATACACAGAAAACACAGACATACATACACACACACACACACACACACACACCCTCACAGAGACATCCACAAAAAACACAGACATACACACCCACCCACCCTTACAGAGGCATCCAGAGAAAATACACAAAGACATATGCACACACCCTCACAGACATCCACAGAAAATGCACAAATACATACACACCCACACTCACAGAGATACCAACAGAAAAAAAATACATACACACTCATAGAGACACAGACCAAAGCACAAAGACATAAACACAGACACCCACAGAAACACTCACAGGAGGAAACATTTATGCACCTTGCATCCCCTAAATCAACAGTGTGTGACATGCATGATAAAAAAAATGCAGAAATTAAGAGATCACTTTTTAAAGAATCATATTTGTAAATGTGCAATCAAAAATAATTCTGTGAATTCAAAATTGTACAATAATGATCTGGGTAGATGGCTAGATGAAGAAAATTACTTTTAAATTGTTGACATATGTTTGTTTCATATTTTCCCCATTTTCCCCAACCAAGAGCACCACTTCAAATATAGCGTACAAATGTTCCCATATGTCAGCTGTACTTGTGGATTTTGAAAATGCTGTACTCTATATGGTCTTGGTGGAACCATAAGCTGTGGTACTCATACCATTAGATCTGGTTAAATGCAGGATTAAAGCTTGTTGGTATGCATTTCAAAATTAAGTCAGCTGTAGAGTAAACTGAACAGTTTTAAGTTAACCTGTCTCATTTCCAACACTGAGCAATCTAAGTCTGAGAGTATAACATGTTATGCAGATGTAAAAATCTTAGATAAAATGCCTCCTTGTATCTGGAAAGTCCTTGCATAAAGGGGCAGTAAACTGGAATGTAATATATATAATTTGTGTATTGAGGAGGAAACATTTCTGCATGGTTTTAAATATAGAATATCTACAGCATTGTCAAATAATCATAAATACACTGCTGCTAAAAAAAATGTTTTTATGGACCCCTGGCCCCACCATACAACTACTACCACACTAAAGTTACAATCTTAAATTGCACAAAGAAATAAAAAACATTTGCTAAGTAATTCCTACCTCCTCTGCAAATGAAAGTGATCAGCTGTTCTGACTCAGGCACACACTCTACAAACAAAGGGCCAAGTCTGTCTCACACTGTGCATAGCGGTTTAGTGCACACTTAGAAATCCTCTCAAATGCTAATACTTTACTCCTTGTAATAACATTTCCTATGCTCAATTAGTACTCTGCTGTAGTACCCACTGGTGGCTGCCAAAATTAAAAAAAAAAAAAAAAAATTTTATTTTTTATTTTTTTTTTAGTTCTTGCCTCATGGGGCCCCCCTAGCCCATTGGGCCCCTGACAGGAGTCACCCCTGTCACCCCCTGATGGCGGCCCTGGACTCCATACACCATTCTGTTATAGCTCAATGTAAATAGCTACTGCGTTCATCTCTGGACTTTCTCCCCCTTCCTGATCTCTAGTGCGGTGCGAGACATAGCAGACCTGATACAGGTGAGATGTGCAAGACTCCCATGCTGTATATTGTGCAAGACTCCCATACTGTATATTGTGCCAGACTCCCATACTGTATATTGTCCCAGACTCCCATGCTGAATATTGTGCACACTCCCATACTATATATTGTGCAGACTCCCATACTTTCTATTGTGCACACTCCCATACTTTCTATTGTGCAGACTCCCATACTGTATATTGTGCAGACTCCCATACTGTAAATTGTGCAAGACTCCCATACTTTCTATTGTGCCAGACTCCCATACTTTCTATTGTGCCAGACTCCCATGCTGTATATTGTGCCAGACTCCCATGCTGTATATTGTGCCAGACTCCCATACTGTAAATTGTGCAAGACTCCCATACTTTCTATTGTGCCAGACTCCCATACTTTCTATTGTGCCAGACTTCCATGCTGTATATTGTGCCAGACTCCCATGCTGTATATTGTGCCAGACTCCCATGCTGTATATTGTGCAGACTCCCATACTGAATATTGTGCAGACTCCCATACTGTAAATTGTGCAAGACTCCCATACTTTCTATTGTGCCAGACTCCCATACTTTCTATTGTGCCAGACTCCCATGCTGTATATTGTGCACACTCCCATACTGTATATTGTACATACTCCCATACATTCTATTGTGCCAGACTCCCATGCTGTATATTGTGCATACTCCCATACTGTATATTGTGCAGACTCCCAAACTTTCTATTGTGCACACTTCAATACTCTCTATTGTGCAGACTCCCATGCTGTATATTGTGCAGACTCCCATACTGTATATTGTGCAGACTCCCATACTTTCTATTGTGCAAGACTCTCATACTTTCTATTGTGCCAGACTCCCATACTTTCTATTGTGCCAGACTTCCATGCTGTATATTGTGCCAGACTCCCATGCTGCATATTGTGCCAGACTCCCATGCTGTATATTGTGCAGACTCCCATGCTGTATATTGTGCAGACTGTCATACTTTCTATTGTGCAGACTCCCATACTGTATATTGTGCCAGACTCCCATAATTTCTATTGTGCCAGACTCCCATACTTTCTATTGTGCCAGACTCCCATGCTGTATATTGTGCCAGACTCCCATGCTGTATACTGTGCAGACTCCCATGATGTATTATATTGTGCAGACTCCCATGCTGTATATTGTGCAGACTGCCATACAGTATATTGTGCAGACTCCCATACTGTATATTGTGCAAGACTCCCATATTTTCTATTGTGCCAGACTCCCATACTTTCTATTGTGCCAGACTCCCATGCTGTATATTGTGCCAGACTCCCATGCTGTATATTGTGCCAGACTCCCATGCTGTATATTGTGCAGACTCCCATGCTGTATATTGTGCAGACTCCCATGCTGTATATTGTGCAGACTGCCATACAGTATATTGTGCAGACTGTCATACTGTATATTGTGCAGACTCCCATACTGTATATTGTTCAGACTCCCATACTGTATTTCGTGCCAGACTCCCATACTTTATAGCTATAAAATGGTTATATAGATATTTATACATGCAAGATATCATCTTGACTTGAGATGGGTGTTTTTAACCCCCACATACTCTTTGTGATAACACTTTCAACTATTTCATAATCAGAGCACTGAGGAATTCTGAATTGGGACAGGGGGGAACGGTTGGGGGGGCACCTCCCTGAAATGAGTTCTTGGGGGGGGGCACCTCCCTGAAATGAGTTCTTTTAGGTTGGGATGTCTAAATATATATATATATATATATATATATATATACATATATATATAAGGTCGCATATGCTATTGTTTTCACATGTGCATTGAATCCCAGATTGACTCACTGACATACAACAATACATGTATCATACAATGATGGCAATAAAATCTGGGTGTATAATGTCTTTGCAGACTTTGCAGCTCTCATTTTTTGAAGCTGATACTGATTGAATCCCAGATTGACTGACGCGCTGTGACAGAAGCTGTTTAGCGTAATGCATGTGAATGAAGTGCAGCTTTTTCATATGTACACCTACTTTTCATATGTACAGTGTGTACATATGAAAAAGCTGCACTTCATTCACATGCATTACGCTAAACAGACGCGCTGTGACAGAAGCTGTTTAGCGTAATGCATGTGAATGAAGTGCAGCTTTTTCATATGTACACCTACTTTTCATATGTACAGTGTGTACATATGAAAAAGCTGCACTTCATTCACATGCATTACGCTAAACAGCTTCTGTCACAGCGCGTCAGTCAATCTGGGGTTCAATGGGATTAAAAAAGCTGCTCTTTTAAAATGGATGCATATTTTTAGGGTTGGGAAACAGCATCTGGTGCTTGGCTTGTGTACAAAGCCAGCTGACACAGTACCTACAAAACTGCTGTGCAGGTCAGGTCTCACAATCAGTGCAGAGCAAAAATAAGGAATTATACATGTCAGCGCTCATATGGACGCCGTGCACACTGCACAGTGCTTTGGGTGAGCTGACGTCACCGCCATTTAAAAGCATGCGCTCTTCATTAAAGGGACACTGAACCCAATTTTTTTTCTTTTGTGATTCAGATAGAGCATGCAATTTTAAGCAACTTTCTAATTTACTCCTATTATCAAATTTTCTTCATTCTTTTGGTATGTTTATTTGAAAAGCAAGAATGTAAGTTTAGATGCCGGCCCATTTTTGGTGAACAACCTGGGTTGTCCTTGCTGATTGGACAGCACCAATAAACAAGTGCTGTCCATGGTACTGAACCAAAAATTTGCTGGCTCCTTAGCTTAGATTAATTGGAGTAAATTAGAAAGTTGCTTAAAATTGCATGCTCTATCTGAATCAGGACATTTTTTTTGGTTCAGCATCCCTTTAACGGGTCTCGGTCGCGCACATAGGGAAGTGCGTCGGAATTTATTCTTCTAAAAAGCAAGGGGAAAGTATTGTAACCCAAAAACAGTAAAGATCGGATTAATATAAACTATACTAGCCTTTATTTTCCATAGATAGAAACAGCTACACTATATGATCGGTACATGCCCCATACAATGTTGCAAAGAAAATATGGGTGTATAATGTCCCTTTTCGTATAGAATCTAAAAGACCAGAAACAGTTTTGAAACGCAAGAAGAGGAGGTTTGTCCAAGACTACGCTCTGTAGCAGAGTGACGTTCCTGTGAGTCAGTAGTATCCTATGAAGTTTGTGAAGCTGCACGTGAGTCTGTTACAGAGCTGGGAGAAAGATCTTATTCACGTAAACGTCATCAAGTTCTAATAGGTAATGTGACATTTTTATTTACAAGTATAGCAAGGTGCATGCGATTGCAGAGAAACAGCGATTCAATTATTATTATTGTTTTCTTTTTATCTGCGACATTGCCGAGAAGTGAGGCCAAGTTATAGAATTCTACAAGATCTCCTGTTTGGTTTATTATAGAATCGTCTCCTGTTATTCACAACATCATAAAAGCAATATTTAAACGCAAAAGTGTGATTTTCTTTTCTCCTTTAAAAAGTAGTTTTTTTCCACGTAATAATTAGATAAATATATTTCCCATAAAGACATAAAGAAAACATTCACAAATTGGAAGCATTGGAATCCGAAAGTAGTTTGATTTTCTAGGTTTTGTACTAAACGTCTGCGAGTGGCAGTGGCTATAAAAAAAAACAAAACAAGGCTTTGTTAATATTTTATACACTGTCGCCAATTGTTAAAAAAATAAGAACTAAACTGTAAAATTTAAAATTAAAAACAGATGTGCTTGTGCTGCAGAGGGTAGAACACATTGTGATGGTGAGTATACCAAATGTCCTTTGCATCAGTGTGTGCACTTATGTCAGACTCTCTGTCTTATGATGTCTGTTGTGCAGGTCTTTCCATGCTGCACCTTTTAATAACTGCACACACGCAGTAATTGCCCTTTTAGGGTGCAGCATGCTGGAAATTTTAGTTTCCCAGAAGTAGCCTAGGAGGTGGTATTAGTAGACTTAACCAGGTTGTAGTAACGGACGGGGAGACTATGGCAGTAGCCCAGGGGTGGCATGTCATATAAAAATATTTTCCTACCACCTTGGGTACTGCTGACCTATATATCTTATTTTGACTTTCACAAATGCCAAATCTGTTGACACCTTTGTGTGCTGATGTACCTGTGTTATTGAACAGATGAATAATAGCAAGAATATAAACACATTCCTCAGATTTTCTGCCTTTTGCAACTCTAATTGAATGGATTTGCTGTTTGAGTTAGAATATATTTTTTTATGAAATCAAAGTAATGTAAAATATTTTTTGTTTAGTTTGGAGAAGTAGAGGGTCATACAAGATACATTGTGGCTTTGAACCTTAGGCTCAGCAAGCCTGGTTTAAAAGTCCATTATAGTGATAAAAATGAAATGCTCTAGTTTGTTAACCCTTTGAGTGCTAAGCACTTTCCCACATGTGTGCTAAGCTGATTTAATATATTTTGTGAAAAAAAATGTTTTAACTCCCCCACCCCCCCAGTTATGCGATTACCTTTCCAATGGTGGGTCTTGGGTGTCTGTAGCTGCTTAGATGCCTGAGATACAGGCTTCTAAGCAGCATGTCCCCTTTCCCTATACTTTGTATTGACAAATTGTTAATAAAGTTGCGCGGCGACTTCATTACGTCATTGCGCGTGATGCCCCGGGGATGCCTGTCACTCTACAGGCACAATCGCCGGGGTAGGAGCGTGTGGGAGCCCCCAGATCTACCTCAAGGTGGGAGAGTGCTAGTGATGGCCCTGAACCGTCATTAGTACCAGAGTGGGAAAATCTGTGACGGCTAAGAGCCGTCATTAGCACTCAAAGGGTTAAAGCATGTCATTTTATCACTAACAACAACGCAGCAGAGCTGTGTGTTTAACCCCAGTAAAGGGGTCATACACATAGTTAAAGTACTGCTTGGGAGCAGCAGAGCACTGCTGGTTCAGTCGGCAGCCCTAATTACACAGCTTGGTTCTGTGACTAGCGGTACTTTAACTGTGTGTTTAACCTCTTTGTGGGGGGGGGGGGGGGTAAACACACAGATTTTCTGCAGGGTAGGGCACTAGAGGGTGTTAGTTCACATATTTCATATAGATAACACTGTGCTCGTGCACGTGAAGTTATCTGGGAGCAGGCACTGATTGGCTAAAATGCAAGTCTTTCAAAAGAACTGAGATAAGTGGGCAGTCTGCAGAGGCTTAGATACAAGGTAATCACAGAGGTAAAAAGTGTACAACAGTGTTGGTTATGCAAAACTGGGTAATAAAGGTATTATTTATCTTTTTTAAACTATGAAAATATTGATGTAGACTGTCCCTTTAATTTTTTATAGTAAAGTGTTCTGTACATATTATGTTTTGCAGTGGTAGGAAAACCTAAAACAAATGGCATTTGTTGTGTAATTTTATTAGAGGTTTCAATAATGTCTATAACATTATTCTGTAATTAGTTTGTAAGTTCCAAAAGCATTAGCAAATTGGGACTAAAACCTGTAGCTGCCATTGTAGCACAATGGTGGAAAACAATGACAGGAATTAGAAATATTAAAACTTCAAAGACGACGTTTATCCAAAGAGTTACTTTATATGGCTCTTATCCTTGTTTGAGAACAGGTGAGTGACCAACCACTAATTATGATTTAACATATGCCCATCATGAAGAGGGCCATAGTTAAAGGGACAGTCAAGTCCAAAAAAAACTTTCATGATAAAATAGGAAATTTAATTTTAAACAACTTTCCATTTACTTTTATCACTAATTTTGCTTTGTTCTTTTGGTATTCTTAGTTGAAAGCTAAACCTAGGAAGTTCATATGCTTATTTCTTCAATCTTGAAGACTGCCTCTAATCTGAATGCATTTTGACCACTAGAGGGCATTCATTCATGTGTTTCATATAGAGATAACATTGAGCTCATGCTCGTGAAGTTACCCTGGAGTGAGCACTGATTGGCTAAAATGCAAGTCTGTCAAAATAACTGAAATAAGGGGGCAGTCTGCAGAGGCTTAGATACAAGGTAATTACAGAGGTAAAACGCGTATTTCTATAACAGTGCTGGTTATGCAAAGCTGGGGAATGGGTAATAAAGGGATTATCTTTCTTTTTAAACAACAAAAATTCTGGTGTTGACGTCCCTTTTAAGGAACACCAACTTTGAGATTGTACAGCCCTTTCATTTTTTTTTACTTCAGCTACAATGAACAGAGCATGGAAACAGCTCTGTGTTTGAGATCAAATTTTCCTTAAAGGGACACTGAACCCAAATTTTTTTCTTTCGTGATTGAGATAGAACATGCAATTTTCTAATTTACTCCTATTATCAATTTTACTTCTTTCTCTTGCTCTCTTTATTTGAAAAAGAAGGCATCTAAGCTTTTTTTTTGGTTCAGACTGTTGACAGCACTTTTTTATTGGTGGATGAAATTTTCCACTAATCAGCAAGAACCCAACCCAGGTTGTTCACCAAAAATGCGCCGGCATCGAAAATTACATTCTTGCATTTCAAATAAAGTTACCAAGAGAATGAAGAAAATTTGATAATAGGAGTAAATTAAAAAGTTGCTTAAAATTGCATGCTCTATCTGAATCACAAATGAAAAAAATTGGGTTCAGTGTCCCTTTAAAAGATATATCTGTCAGGCCCAAGGATTTATGAAACCAAGTGTCTGTGAAAATGTGGACAGATCTTCCAGCTGTCTTCATTAGCAGGATAGTCTTGGTTTGTGAGCTCTGTCCTGCTGTGGCGCTCTCTTCCCTATAAACTGACCACCCAGCTATTCTGCCACACCATCTCAATCTCACCCATGACCTTGACTTTACCTAGGGTTGCCACCTCAGCCATGTTTTCCTGGATACCTATAAGTTAAACATGCTGCAGGGTGTGCAGGAAGGAACATGTATTATGTTTCTGGACAACACTATGCATATACACTATACATATTCCTCCCTGCACACCCTGCATCATGTGTATCTTATAAGTGTCCAGGAAAACATGGCTGAGGTGGCAACTTTAACTTCATCCCAACTTCCTGGATACTATTTGGGAAATGTTAAAAAAAAAAAGTAAATAAATAAATAAATAGAAGAGACTCTACATGGTGTATTGCTGTTTAAAATATGTTGCAATAAAATACTCCAAAATTGCCACTTTCAATTTTGTTGCCACAAATAAGTGGTATTTTAGCCAGCTGATATTCCCAGCAACCAGCTAACTGCTCACACGTATGCATTGCTGCGGCTGCAGGATCCAGGCCTGACTTAATGCAATGAGCACAACACCCAAAAATGAGATCAAGTCGGCTAGCAGCAGATTTTTAAAAAAACTTTTTTGTCCTATTATATTAAAGTGAAGTTAAAGTTTTCCAGTATTCAAGACAACGTAGCATTTATCCATTGGACCCTATTCTAGTCGTTAAGTTTTTTTTTTTTTTGCTTTTATATTTATCATTAAAAATTATGTTTAAAAATCATTGCGGCTTAGTCCCGACTCCTCCCAAGCACTACTTCCGCCTTCTTATCTTTGTGACATCTTCAACGGTCCCACCCGCTCTCTGCGTCTATCAAATGCGCGTTCATGATGCTGTATCTAAATCCGCATGCGCTAATCGCCGATGCTGCGAACCACTGCGCATGATACATACATACATAACACTTTGAAGCCATACGCATGCGCGAAACGGGAGCGTGCATGGTCATAAAGTTCAAGAAAAATTGAATAGCGCATGCACAATTTATTAGAGGGGCGGATGACGTGGAGTGACAGAATTTCATTATAATTAGAAAACAACGTGATCAAGACTGGAAAAAAAAAATTACGGGTTGAATTTTGAGACGATTACAAGATGCTTTATAAATGTGATTACTTGATTGATACGATAATATAATAGAAATGATGAATGAAACATATTTATTTTATTAACAGAATGCTATACTTGATTGTCACTAAGCTAACTTTACCATCACTTTAATAATACAAAGCATTTCTCAGTTACATCAAATGAGGTAATTTCATCAGGCATAGATAATAATCAATCTCACAATACCTGCATGTTATTACAATTAAAACATAATCCTATTTAATTATTTGGGAAATGTTGTGCAGTGTGTTTACTGTTATTCCAGCTGTCAACTAAGAAATGAAGTTGCCCCCTATGTGTAACATTTTGATATTGTGCTGACAATTAATATATATTTCCAGAGTCAGGGATTTACAAATATTAAAGGATGTTAAATGTACATAATATATAGTCCCAGCTGTCCACTGTGAATGAGCAGCTGCAAAACAGTGTCATAATAAAGGCCTTTTAAGCCAATATTAAGCTTGTGCTGATCCCTTTGCTAACTCTCATGTTAATTAGCATAATCACAAATTGGTGCCTCTCACATGCGTATGGAGCTAGAAAAAACATTTAAAAAAGCATTACTATGTGGCTGTACAGTAGTGTGATGTGGCTGTACAGTTAAGGCATGCTACTGACTTCAAAATCCATATCTGACTCCTAAAAAAAACTGTGGCAAGCCCTCAATTTTGTTTGACACATTTGAAATTAATTGTTAAACCCCTGAAATGTATGTGTGTGTATGTATGTATGTATGATATATTAGGGCTGCAACAACTAATCAGTAAGTTTGATCATAAAAATAGTTGTCATCAAATCTCATTATCAATTAGGAGGTCTGTGATTATGTAGTCAGTTGCACAGCACCAGCTGCTTTAATCTGATAAACTACTGCAACTAAGAATGTGCAAAAATTATTTTCGGATAGCAAAAAAAATAATTCATAAATTTTTTTGCACAATACCATGTACAGGAGTTCATCCGTTTGAAGCAGCTGGCGCTGTGCAATTAACCTTCTAATCGCTGACCACCTAATTGATAATGAGATACTGTGACAACTATTTTTATGATTAATATTACTGATTAGTTGTTGCAGCCCTATTATATATATTATTTTTTGTGTTGGGTACTTGTACATTGTGGGGCAATTATCAGAGAAACATAAGCTATAAGAATTTGTACCCTAATCAGGAGCAATCCAATAGAGAAGCTATAAAGAGTAAAAACAAAGTGGGAAACCATCATCTCTTATGAAGGGTAAAGTGTACTTGAGATGTCTAATATGTTATTCAACCATCAGTTTTTTTATTTTAGTTTTAATTACCGTACTGGATGTTTTAGTTCCTAAGATGTTGAACCTGTTTTTATTTCAGATAAAGAATGGTACCTATTAAATCTATGCATCCAAGAAACCGTTATAAAGACAAACCTCCAGATTTTGCTGTATTGGCTTCTAAATACCCTGAATTTAGACAGCATGTAAATATAACTCTTGCTGGGAAAGTAAGGTATGTTTATTTTGCATTCTGAGTTTAATAACTGTCCACATGTTTTGTTGTTTTACTGTTTATCTGTCTTTCCTTGGCTCATCATAGTGTTTGTCTGTGAACTACTTAATTACCTATATTAGTGCTCATTTTAGGATTAATATTATATTAAAGGGACATTGTACACTAGTTTTTTCTTTGCATAAATGTTTTGTAGATTATCCATTTATATTGCCCATCTGGGAATATTTTTTTGTAAAAATGTGTAGTTTTGCTGATTTCAATGAGAGCCATTTTTGTAAACTTTTCCACGCATATGCTTAGCTTTTTCTCGCTGCTATACTCTCAGCCAATCAGGATTATTCTGTGCTGATAACATGCGCGTGCATGAGATTTTGCTAAGGGTATGATCGCTTGCTTTCCAAGGACTAAATAGCAACAACAAGGACTAATGTTCACTTGGCTGACGTTCAGGCAGTTCTTTGTGCATGCTTAATTCAACACTCAGTATTGGGAGCATGCTTAGAGTATAATATGGGACCGCAATACACGTCACTGTAGTGAAAATGAAAAACTAGGGGGCAGAGTGAACGATCAAAATGGGCTACAAAGTATATATTATTTTTACAATTAAGTAAATATAATTATTTTCATAGCGTTCCAACTTGAAATTTTACGGAGATTTATATATAGGTCAAATATTTATATAGGTCAAAATACAAGGTGTTTACCATAACTTCAACTCAAAATTGTAGTATTTCCATGCGCCCAGAGAAGTTGCAGTGCATTCTGTAGAATATAGAACCCTGACTCTCCTATATGCTGACAATTGCAGGTGTGGATAGAGCACTAATATTGAAGCAAACCCCAGATTCAGCGAACAAGCAATGTCCTCCAGCTTTCCAAATTTTAAAACAGCTGGAGGACGTTGTTGTGTAGCCGAATTTTCTAACCTGCCTGTATACTTTGTATGTGAACTTACATCAAACTTTTACCCAATCAGTATTTTAACCATAAGTGGTGTGGCATTTATCTGTCCTTTTGAAGCATCCATTCTGAGAACCAGATATAAATAAAGGATTTTCTGGACCTTTTTTATATGTATTGTCTTATACTGTGAGTAGGATTTTTATGTATAGGGGAGACGTCCCAAGCATTTCTTAGATGTGTTAATAGGTTGATTTTATATTTTGGTTTTTATTTACTATAACATTTACCCTCTGGTAATAAATTAATTCATAGTATCTTTAGCTTTCAGCACTCTCGTTTTTTGTTTACATTTTGCTGATGATTCGATCCAATTTAGTAGGAGTTGGATTCTATAAGTGGTTTGATACTTGGTACACAGCGCAATATCACATCTGTTTCCATTATTGAGATTACATGGCAATATGCTGAATTTTATGCACCTGTTACGATCCATGGCAGTGGTTTAAACAGTTGAACTCACTAATTAGTAGGGGTGTCCAAATACTTTTGCCCATTGCGTGTACAGTTCTATAAATAGTCAATTTAAACCTATGAACAATTTTATACCAATAATTAACGTTCTGATTGTCATATTTAATGTGTTAAAATGTAATAGTTTTAAACTGAATTTGAGTTATATTTTTAACGTATTTCAAAATAAAAAAACAATGTTTATAGAAACTGAGCAATCGCAACCTTAATGGTGGCAAAACAAAATGTCTGAACAGGCAAGAAATGTCACTCAGCACATCCATAAATGCTTTGAGTTACAAGGTATAGAATTTGAAACGTGCAGAAAGCTTGTGAATGTTAATAGAAAGTGTTTTCCTAAGGAGTGGAATATTACTATTGAAATGGTCACATGTAAGTTGTACGGATGTTAATGTGGGAAAACCCTAGAAAAAGCAAAACTTTGTATGCAAATTCTGATGCATTGGGTCTATATATTCCTTCCTGTTTACTAAGTAAAGCGCTCAACAGTGCTAAGTTACCAAACGGGTTCAATCTGATTTCCTAAATTTCAGTTGATATTTTTTATTAGAACACAAAATCAGTTCAGTGAATTCAATTGTCATCAACGTGTGAACTGTTTTCCATGCACATTTACAGTATAAAGAAAATCGCCAAAAAAACTATTTGTTATTGGTTTGGATGGTGGTATTTGCCAATTTTTGTTTACTTTTGCAAACTACTTATTCTGAGTGCACTGCTTGCCTTAAAATAAAAAACAAACAGCACGTAGTTTTGTGTGGGCAGCTTAGCAACAAAAAATACATTTATACTTACTAAAAAAGACATTGGGGCATATTTATCAAAGTGCGAGCGGACATATTACGATGTGGCGTATCATGTCCGCTGCACATAGATAAATACAGACAGCATACACTGTTGGCATTTATCATTACGCAAGCAGTTCACCAGAACTGTTTGTGCAATAACGCCCCCCCGGCAGATATGCGGCCAATCGGCTGCTAGCAGGGAGTATTAATCAACCGGTCGTATTCTATCAGGTTGATTTTTGTCCGCCGCCTCAGAGGAGGCGGACAAGTTATGGAGCAGCAGTCTTTGGACCATGATAATTCGGCCCCATTATCTTCAGCACAAGGTAGGTAAATGGCTCTTTTAACACACTCATACATGATTATTTTTTTTCTATGCTATTAAGTATTTGCTAGATTTTCAACTAAATTTTCTTTGTTATTCTGCTTCTTTCTACATTACTTTGTATCGCATAGGCCAACAACATGCTTGGTTTTGTAAATGAACAATCTAAATAAAAAAACTACTTGAACTAATTTGTTTAATTTAGAGCTTTTAAATTATAATGTCCCTTTTAACCCCTTAACGACCGAGGACGTGCAGGGTACGTCCTCAAAAAAAAAAGGCAGTTAACGCCTGAGGATGTACCCTGCACGTCCTCGGTGTGGAAAGCAGCTGGAAGCGATCCTGCTCGCTTCCAGCTGCTTTCCGGTTATTGCAGTGATGCCTCGATATCGAGGCATCCTGCAATAACCTTTTTTAGCCATCCGATGCAGAGAGCCACTCTGTGGCCCTCTCTGCACCGGACATTAACGGCTAAGTTCGTTGGTGGGTGGGAGCCGGTGTGGGAGGCGGGTGGCGGCCATCGATGGCCCTGGATGATGTGGAGGGGGGCGGGATCGTGGGCGGGGATGGCCGGGGGCGCGCGCACGGGGGGGAGCGGGTGTTAACTGCTACACTACAGAAATATTTTATTTAGAAGTGGGGAAAAAAGGGGGGTATTATATTAATTTTAACAAGATCGGTGGCTGGTGGGTTGTTAGTCTGGGGGGGGAAGCTACACTACAGAAAAAAATTAAATAAAAATAATAAAACCATTTTTTTTTTGGTAACTGGGTACTGACAGACAGCTGCCAGTACCCAAGATGGCCCCCAATAAGGCAGAAGGGGGGGTTAGAGAGCCGTTTTGGGGGGGATCAGGGAGGTTGGGGGCTAAGGGGGGATCCTACATAGCAGCATATGTAAATATGCTAAAAAAATATTTAAATATTCAAAAATACCTTTTATTTTAGTACTGGCAGACTTTCTGCCAGTACTTAAGATGGCGGGGACAATTGTGGGGTGGGGGAGGGAAGGGTGCTGTTTGGGAGGGATCAGGGGGTGTGATGTGTCAGGTGGGAGGCTGATCTCTACACTAAAGCTAAAATTAACCCTGCAAGCTCCCTACAAACTACCTAATTAACCCCTTCACTGCTAGCCATAATACACGTGTGATGCGCAGCAGCATTTAGCGGCCTTCTAATTACCAAAAAGCAACACCAAAGCCATGTATGTCTGCTATTTCTGAACAAAGGGGATCCCAGAGAAGCATTTACAAACATTTGTGCCATAATTGCACAAGTTGTTTGTAAATAATTTTAGTGAGAAACCTAAAGTTTGTGAAAATGTTTGTGAAAAAGTGAACAATTTTTTTTTTATTTGATCGCATTTGGCGGTGAAATGAAATATACCAAAATGGGCCTAGATCAATACTTGGGGTTGTCTACTACACTACACTACACTACAGCTAAAATTAACCCTAGAAGCTCCCTACATACTTCCTAATTAACCCATTCACTGCTGGGCATAATACACATGTGGTGCGCAGTGGCATTTAGCAGCCTTCTAATTACCAAAAAGCAACACCAAAGCCATACATGTCTGCTATTTCTAAAGAAAGGGGATCCCAGAGAAGCATTTACAACCATTTATGCCATAATTGCATAAGTTGTTTGTAAATAATTTCAGTGAGAAACCTAAAGTTTGTGAAAAAATTTGTGAAAAAGTGAACAATTTTTTTTATTTGATCGCATTTGGCGGTGAAATGGTGGCATGAAATATGCCAAAATGGGTCTAGATCAATACTTTGGGATGTCTTCTAAAAAAATATATATACATGTCAAGGGATATTCAGGTATTCCTGAAAGATATCAGTGTTCCAATGTACCTAGCGCTAATTTTTTAAAAAAGTGGTTTGGAAATAGCAAAGTGCTACTTGTATTTATGGCCCTATAACTTGCAAAAAAAGCAAAGAACATGTAAACATTGGGTATTTCTAAACTCAGGACAAAATTTAGAAACTATTTAGCCTCATTGTTTTTTGGTGGTTGTAGATGTGTAACATATTTTGGGGGTCAAATTTAGAAAAAGTGTGTTTTTTTCATCATATTTTGTATTTTTTTTATAGCAAATTATAAGATATGATGAAAATAATGATAGATTTTGAAAGTCCATTTAATGGCGAGAAAAACGGTATATAATGTGTGGGTACAGTAAATGAGTAAGAGGAAAATTACAGCTAAACACAAACACCGCAAAAATGTATAAATAGCCTTGGTCCCAAACGGACAGAAAATGGAAAAGTGCTGTGGTCATTAAGGGGTTAATATAAACAAAATCAGGCTAAAACCAAAGTCAGCTTTCTATATGTTCTGAATGTAGAATTATAAGTAAGTAGAACAAAATGTTTTATTCCAATTACTTTCACTGTATATTAGCTCACCCCCCTTTTTTGTTTATATTTTTTAGCTTGAACTTTAAGGACCCTGAAGCTGTCAGGGCATTGACCTGTACACTATTAAAAGAAGATTTTGGTTTAACCATTGACATCCCTCTAGAGAGACTCATTCCTACTGTTCCACTGAGGCTGAACTATATCCATTGGGTTGAAGATCTAATTAACTTTCATGATTCAGACAAAACCACACCCCGACGTGGGATTGATATAGGTGACTTTTTAACAATACTAATTCTAATTCTTTGTAACTGATAATGCAGTTTTGCTACATAAAATTGTGATCTGGCTGCTTTCAGAAGAGAGTAATGTCTTCTACAGTTCTTAAATTCATAATTTCTTACTAATACAGATGCAGGTTCCAGATAATTTCATGTTTGAAAAACTGAATATTTTAAATCTAAAGTTTAAAGCTGATGATATACACTCATACCAGAAAGATTAACCACATCAAACCTTTAAGGGTTAGCTGAGATGGGTGTGGGGGATGGATGGTCTACAGAAATGCTTTGCATAAACGCACCTAAGCATAGTACTTTTTCATTGACAAATTAGAGAATGTTACATTGTTTATATTTACTGAGCACAATTTAAGTTCTATAACCTTCATAAAAACATATATAAATCAACAGCAAAATACTACTTGTTTCACAGCATATCAGGCTCATTTTACAGCAGAATCAGTAACCCCCTCTTATTAATGGACTGACCTGCCGGGTGGGGCACTTGCTTGGCACCAGTTAGTTCATCCAGCTGGAAAATTATCATATTTTCTGATTAAAAACCTACAGTTGCCAGTTGGTGAAGCTCTACATCTTCATACTCCACCATCTTGGAGCATAGGTATTTTTGCATACTGTGACAGAAGCAGTGGGCAATCACAGATTTGTGATGTTATTTAAAGGGACACTCAGGTTAAATTAAATTTTCATGATTCAGATACAGCATGTAATTTTAAACAACTTTCCAATTTACTTCCATTAAAAAAATGTGCACAGTCTTTTATATTTACATTTTTTGAATCACCAGCTCCTACTGAGCATGTGCAAGAATTCACAGACCATACGTATATGCATTTGTGATTGGCTGATTGCTATCACATGGTACAAGGGGAGTGGAAATATACATAACTTTGAAATTTGTTATAAAAAAATCTACTACTCATTTGAAGTTCAGACTAAGTGCTATTGCATTGTCTTGTTATCTTGCATTTGTTGATTACAAATCTAATGTGTTGATTGGTCCTTTAATGACTTTTTAACTGCTGTATCATGCTCTTCATGTTAGTGTGCATGATATGCGGTGGGAGGTTTACATTTTTGCATTTCTTTCACAGTTTAAAAGTTACATAAAAAGTTTCAGGAATAATATATATATATATATATATATATATATATATATATATATATATATATATATATATATATATATATATATATATATATATATATATATATATGTATAGCAACGCTGCATATAAAGCTTCAGTCCTGTTATTGGTTATGGTTACCAGAAATGCACGATACAGCAATGCCACAGATGTATGAAACAGTACAGCTTCTGTCACATGGTGTGAGAATACCTAGAACCAAGATGGTGGCACTGTGTATGAAGATATGGAGCTTCACCAGTCATCACCTGTAAAGAGGTTTATATAGAAGAGCATGCACAGGAGGGAAAACAATATGTTAAGTAGTAACCATGTTTTAATTTTTATGTCCCTTTAAATTAAGCTATAACCAAACATAACTTTTTATTACCAGGGTTAAAGGAATGTTTACTCTACATTATTTGTTGATATATACTTGGCAGCAGCATTCAGCTATTTTCGGTGTCAGAGTTATTAGTGTTAAATTGCAACACACAAATATCTGTGTGTGCTGAATTTAACACTAATAAATTTGGTGCTGAAAATAGCCAAATGCCATTGCCCACAATCATATATGCCGAATTCCAAATGTATATCCATATCCTCAGCAGCAGGAATGCAGTACTGGGTGATTGTGGCTACACACAATTGTCTCTTGTCATTTGCTCACCAGATGTGTTCCGCTAGCTCACAGTAATGCATTTCTGCTGCTCCTGTTGCAGGAGTTTAGTACATAGTTTCTCTTGTAAGGTGTATCCAGTCCACGGATCATCCATTACTTGTGGGATATTCTCCTTCCCAACAGGAAGCTGCAAGAGGATCACCCACAGCAGAGCTGTCTGTATAGCTCCTCCCCTAACTGCCACCTCCCAGTCATTCTCTTGCAGCTCTCGACAAGATAGGAAGTAGCTAGAGAGATGTGGTGCATTAATGTAGTTAATCTTCAATCAAAAGTTTGTTATTTTCAAATGGTACCGGAGTTGTACTATTTTAGCCTCAGGCAGAAAGTTGAAGAAGAGTCTGCCTGTGGTCTTTGATCTTAGCAGGTTGTAACTAAGATCCATTGCTGTTCTCACACATAACTGAAGAGATGAGGTAACTTCAGCTGGGGGAATAGCGTGCAGGTTCTCCTGCTATGAGGTATGTGCAGTTTTAACATTTTTCTAGAGAAATGATATGCTAGAAAATGCTGACAATACCGGATTTATTTAAGGTAAGCCTGATTACAGTGATTTAATAACGACTGGTATCATGCTTGCTGTAAAGGGTAATATTTTTATTATTTACTCACATTACTGAATAGATATAACGTTTGCTGAAGGTGTATGAACGTTTATTACATATTGGTGATGAAACTTTATTCTGGGGCCCAGTTTTTTCCACATGGCTGAATAGATTTTGCCTAGGGATAGTTTTTTTTTAGGCCCTCTCACTGTGAGTACAGGCTGGGAGGGGCCTATTTTCGGCCCAAATTGTGCATTAGTTTTTGCAGTTTGAGACATCCAGCTTCCCTGAAGGAGTCCCCTGAACATTTAGGACCTCTCTAAAGGGTTTTTGTGCCTTCCAAAGTCGTTGTATGGGCAGGTAGGGCCACAGTAGAGCTGTGGCAGTTTGTTGTGACTGTTTAAAAATGTTTATATCGTTTTTTTTTATCCGGTTTTGAAACTAAGGGGTTAATCATCCATTTGCAAGTGGGTGCAATGCTCTTTTAGCCTATTATACACACTGTAAAAATTTCGTAAGATTTACTGCTTTTTTCACTGTTTTGCAGTTTCTGTGATTGTTTTTTTCTCTTAAAGGCACAGTACCGTTTTTATTTTCTGCTTGTTCACAGTTATTAAAGTGTTTTCCAAGCTTGCTGGTCTCATTACTAGTCTGTTTAAACATGTCTGACATAGAGGAAACTCGTTGTTAATTATGTTTAGAAGCCATTGTGGAACCCCCTCTTAGAATGTGTACCAAATGCACTGATTTTACTATAGATTACAAAGACCATATTCTGGCTTTAAAAAATTTATCACCAGAAGAAATTGACAAGGAGGAAGTTATGCCGTCTAACTCTCCCCACGTGTCAGATCCTATAAATCCCGCTCAGGGGACGCCTAGTATATCTAGCGCGCCCATTGCATATACCTTGCAAGACATGGCGGCAGTTATGAATCATACCCTTACAGAGGTATTATCTAAACTGCCAGGATTGCAAGGAAAGCGAGACAGCTCTGGGACTAGAATAAATACAGAGCTCTCTTACGCTTTAGTAGCTATGTCTGATACACCCTCACATTATACTGAAGCTGAAGCAGGGGAGCTTCAATCTGTGGGTGAATTTTCTGATTCAGGGAAGATACTTCAATCTGATTCTGATATGTCTACATTTAAATTTAAGCTTGAACACCTCCGCGTATTGCTCAGGGAGGTTTTAGCAACTCTGGACGACTGTGACACTATTGTAGTCCCAGAGAAATTATGTAGATTGGATTAATACTATGCAGTACCTTCTTACACTGATGTTTTTCCAATCCCTAAAAGGTTTTCTGAAATTATTACTAAGGAATGGGATAGACCAGGTGTACCGTTCTCTCCCCCTCCTGTTTTTAAAAAGATGTTTCCTATAGACGCCGCTACACGGGACTTAAGGCAGACAGTCCCTAAGGTGGAGGGAGCCGTTTCTACTCTAGCTAAGCGTACCACTATCCATGTCGAGGACAGTTGTGCTTTTCTAGATCCAATGGATAAAAAATTGGGTTACCTTAAGAAAATTTTTATTCAACAAGGTTTTATTCTCCAGCCTCTTGCATGCATTGCCCCAGTCACTGCTGCTGCGGCTTTCTGGTTTGAGTCCCTAGAGGAGGCTCTACAGGTTGAAACCCCGTTGGAAGATATTATTGACAAGCTTAGGGCCCTTAAGCTAGCCAATTCATTTGTTTCTGATGCCGTTGTTCATTTAACCAAGCTAACGGCTAAAAATTCAGGTTTTGCTATTCAGGCGCGCAGGGTGCTAACAGTCTAGTTTTCTGACCCTTTCGAAACTTCAAGAGTGGCGCAGCTTCAACTTCCTCTAACACAAAACAAGAGGGAACTTTTGCCCAGTCTAAGCCGGTCTGGAGACCTAACCAGGCTTGGAACAAGGGGAAACAGGCCAAAAAGCCTGCTGCTGCCTCTAAGACAGCATGAAGGAGCAGCCCCCGATCCGGAAACGGATCTAGTAGGGGGCAGACTCTCTCTCTTCGCCCAGGCTTGGGCAAGAGATGTCCAGGATCCCTGGGCATTGGAAATTGTGTCCAAGGGTTATCTTCTGGAATTCAAAACCTCTCCTTCAAAAGGGAGATTCCATCTCTCACTTTTATCTGCAAACCATATAAAAAGAGAGGCATTCTTACATTGTGTTCAAGACCTTCTAATTATGGGAGTGATCCACCCAGTTCCGCAGGAGGAACAGGGTCAGGGCTTCTATTCAAACCTGTTTGTAGTTCCCAAGAAAGAGGGAACATTCAGACCAATCTTAGATCTCAAAATCTTAAACAAATTTCTCAGAGTTCCATCCTTCAAGATGGAGACTATTCGAACCATCCTTCCTATGATCCAGGAGGGTCACTATATGACTACCGTAGACCTAAAGGATGCTTATCTTCACATCCCGATACACAAAGATCATCATTGTTTTCTCAGGTTTGCCTTTCTAGACAGGCACTACCAGTTTGTGGCTCTTCCCTTCGGGTTGGCCACGGCACCAAGAATCTTTACAAAGGTTCTAAGGTCCCTTCTAGCGGTCCTAAGGCCGCGGGCTATAGCAGTAGCCCCTTACTCAGACGACATTCTGATACAGGCGTCGACTTTTCAAGTTGCCAGGTCCCACACGGACATTGTTCTGGCATTTCTGAGGTCCCATGGGTGGAAGGTGAACGAAGAAAAGAGCTCTCTATCACCTCTAACAAAAGTTTCATTCCTAGGTACTCTGATAGATTCGGTAGAAATGAAGATTTACCCAACGAAGGCCAGTTTGTCAAAACTTCTAGACTCTTGCCGTGTTCTTTATTCTACTTCTCGTCCTTCAGTGGCTCAGTGTATGGAAGTAATCGGTTTAATGGTAGCGGCAATGGACATAGTACCGTTTGCCCGCCTACATCTCAGACCGCTGCAACTTTGCATGCTCAGTCAGTGGAATGGGGATTACACAGATTTGTCCCCTCTACTAAATCTGGATCAAGAAACCAGGGATTCTCTTCTCTGGTGGCTATCTCAGGTCCATCTGTCCAAGGGGATGAGCTTCCGCAGGCCAGACTGGACTATAGTAACGACAGATGCCAGCCTTCTGGGCTGGGGTGCAGTCTGGAACTCCCTGAAGGCTCAGGGCTTGTGGACTCAGGAGGAGACACTCCTTCCGATAAACATTCTGGAACTAAGGCAATATTTAATGCTCTTCAGGCTTGGCCTCAGCTTGCTGCGGTCAGGTTCATCAGATTTCAGTCGGACAATACCACGACTGTAGCCTACATCAACCATCAAGGGGGAACAAGGAGTTCCCTTACAATGTTGGAGGTTTCAAAAATAATTCTATGGGCAGAGGTTCACTCTTGCCATCCATCAGCTATCCATATCCCAGGAGTAGAGAACTGGGAGGCGGATTTTCTAAGTCGGCAGACTTTTCATCCGGGGGAGTGGGAGCTCCATCCGGAAGTGTTTGCACAGTTGATTCAACGTTGGGGCAAACCAGAATTGGATCTCATGGCGTCTCGTCAGAACGCCAAGCTTCCACCGTTTCCTCTGCTCCCTCGTCTGATTGCCAAGATCAAGCAGGAGAGAGCTTCGGTGATTTTGATAGCACCTGCGTGGCCACGCAGGACTTGGTATGCAGATCTGGCGGACATGTCATCCCTTCCACCATGGACTCTACCGCTGAGACAGGACCTTCTACTTCAGGGTCCTTTCAACCATCCAAATCTAATTTCTCTGCGTCTGACTGCTTGGAGATTGAACGCTTGATTTTATCAAAACGCGGTTTCTCCGAGTCAGTCATTGATACCTTAATTCAGGCTCGAAAGCCTGTCACCAGGAAAATCTATCATAAGATATGGTGTAAATATCTTCATTGGTGTGAATCCAAGGGTTACTCATGGAGTAAAGTCAGGATTCCCAGGATATTATCTTTTCTCCAAGAGGGATTGGAGAAGGGATTGTCAGCTAGTTCCTTAAAGGGACAGATTCCTGCTCTGTCTATTCTTTTGTACAAGCGTCTGGCGGATGTTCCAGACGATCAGGCGTTTTGTCAGGCTTCAGTTAGAATCAAGCCTGTGTTTAAACCTGTTGCTCCGCCATGGAGTTTAAATTTAGTTCTTAAGGTTCTTCAAGGGGTTCCGTTTGAACCTCTGCATTCCATAGATATCAAGCTTTTATCTTGGAAAGTTCTGTTTTTGGTAGCTATTTCTTCGGCTCGAAGAGTTTCAGAGTTATCTGCCTTACAGTGTGATTCCCCTTATCTGATCTTCCATGCAGATAAGGTAGTTTTAGGTACCAAACCTGGGTTTCTTCCTAAGGTGGTATCTAATAAGAATATCAATCAGGAGATTGTTGTTCCGTCACTGTGTCCTAATCCTCCTTCAAAGAAGGAACGTGTATTACATAATCTTGATGTGGTTCGTGCTTTAAAGTTTTATTTACAAGCTACTAAGGATTTTCGTCAAACATCGGCATTGTTTGTTGTTTACTCTGGACAGAGAAGAGGCCAAAAGGCTTCAGCAACTTCTCTTTCCTTTTGGTTAAGAAGTATAATCCGCTTATCTTATGAGACTGCTGGCCAGCAGCCTCCTGTGAGAATTACAGCTCATTCCACTAGAGCAGTAGCTTCCACATGGGCTTTTAAAAATGAGGCTTCTGTTGAACAGATTTGCAAGGCGGCGACTTGGTCTTCGCTCCATACTTTTTTCTAAATTCTACAAATTTGATACTATTGCTTCTTCGGAGGCTATTTTTG